>NW_025961923.1:0-44429 GCF_023159225.1 Perognathus longimembris pacificus | reverse complement strand
GCTCATTTAGGACCTGCACTTACGGGGGGTAGGCAGCTGTATATCAGGGAGTAAACCTTCTGAGAATAAAAACAGCTGGAGCTTGTTAAGGTAATTACACAGGGGAAAGGATAATGTACTGGGAACTCCTCAGAAGAATCTGATTTGTCGTGAGGGGAGAGAGATAAAAGCTCATTTAGGAACGACATGAACATGCTGCGTAGGTAGCTGTTTATCAGTAAATATCTCCGCTGAGATTAAGAAAAGCAGTAGATTAATAAACTAAGTACTTCCTGGTATGGTTATTGTACTTGTAACTCCCCAGAAGAATCTGGATTGTGGTGAGGGAACAGAGAAAAAAGCTCATTTAGGACCGGAACTTACGAAGGGGGTAGGCAGCTGTATATCAGGGAGTAAACCTTCTGAGAATAAAAACACCTGTAGCTTGTTAAGGTAATTACACAGGGGAAAGGATAATGTACTGGGAACTCCTCAGAAGAATCTGATTTGTGGTGAGGGGAGAGAGATAAAAGCTCATTTAAGAACGACATGAACATGCTGCGTAGGGAGCTGTTTATCAGTAAATATCTCCACTGAGATTAAGAAAAGCAGTAGCTTAATAAATTAAGTACTTCCTGGTATGGTTACTATACTGGTAACTCCCCAAAAGAATCTGGATTGTGGTGAGGGAACAGAGAAAAAAGCTCATTTAGGACCTGCACTTACGAAGGGGGTAGGCAGCTGTATATCAGGGAGTAAACCTTCTGAGAATAAAAACAGCTGGAGCTTGTTAAGGTAATTACACAGGGGAAAGGATAATGTACTGGGAACTCCTCAGAAGAATGTGATTTGTGGTGAGGGTAGAGAGATAAAAGCTCATTTAGGAACGACATGGACATGCTGCGTAGGTAGCTGTTTATCAGTAAATATCTCCACTGAGATTAAGAAAAACAGTAGCTTTATAAATTAAGTACTTCCTGCTATGGATACTGTACTGGAAACTCCCCAAAAGAATGTGGATTGTGGTGAGGGAACAGAGAAAAGAGCTCATTTAGGAATGACATGAACATGCTGCGTAGGTAGCTGTTTATCAGTAAATATCTCAACTGAGATTAAGAAAAGCAGTAGCTTAATAAATTAAGTACTTCCTGGGATGGTTACTGTACTGGTAACTCCCCAAAAGAATCTGGATTGTGGTGAGGGAACAGAGAAAAAAGCTTATTTAGAACCTGCACTTACGAAGCGGGTAGGCAGCTGTATATCAGGGAGTAAACCTTCTGAGAATAAAAACAGATGGAGCTTGTTAAGGTAATTACACAGGGGAAATGATAATGTACTGGTAACTCCTCAGAAGAATCTGATTTGTGGTGAGGGGAGAGAGATAAAAGCTCATTTAGGAACGACATGAATATGCTGCGTAGGTAGCTGTTTATCAGTAAATATCTCCACTGAGATTAAGAAAAGCAGTAGCTTAATAAATTAAGTACTTCCTGGTATGGTTACTGTACTGGTAACTCCCCAAAAGAATCTGGATTGTGGTGAGGGAACAGAGAAAAAAGCTCATTTATGACCTGCACTTACGAAGGGAGTAGGCAGCTGTATATCATGGAGTATCGCTTCTGAGAATAAAAACAGCTGAAGCTTGTTAAGGTAATTACACAGGGGAAAGGATAATGTACTGGGAACTCCTCAGAAGAATCTGATTTGTGGTGATGGGAGAGAGATAATAGCTCATTTAGGAACGACATGAACATGCTGCATACGTAGCTGTTTAACAGTAAATATCTCCACTGAGATTAAGAAAAGCAGTAGCGTAATAAACTAAGTACTTCCTGGTATGGATACTGTACTGGTAACTCCCCAAAAGAATCTGGATTGTGGTGAGGGAACAGAGAAAAAAGCTCATTTAGGAACTGCACTTACGAAGGGGGTAGGCAGCTGTATATCACGGAGGAAACCTTCTGAGAATAAAAACAGCTGGAGCTTGTTAAGGTAATTACACAGGGGAAAGGATAATGTACTGGGAACTCCTCAGAAGAATCTGATTTGTGGTCAGGGGAGAGAGATAAAAGCTCATTTAGGAACGATATGAACATGCTGCATACATAGCTGTTTATCAGTAAATATCTCCTCTGAGATTAAGAAAAGCAGTAGCTTAATTAAAGTAATTACACAGTATGGATACTGTACTGGTAACACCCCAAAAGAATCTGGATTGTGGTGAGGGAACAGAGAAAAAAGCTCATTTAGGACCTGCACTTACGAAGGGGGTAGGCAGCTGTATATCAGGGAGTAATCCTTCTGAGAATAAAAAAAGCTGGAGCTTGTTAAGGTAATTACACAGGGGAAAGGATAATGTACTGGGAACTCCTCAGAAGAATCTGATTTGTGGTGAGGGAGAGAGATAAAAGCTCATTTAGGAACGACATGAACATGCTGCGTAGGTAGCTGTTTATCAGTAAATATCTCCACTGAGATTAAGAAAAGCAGTAGCTTAATAAATTAAGTACTTCCTAGTATGGTTACTGTACTGGTAACTCCCCAAAAGAATCTGGATTGTGGTGAGGGAACAGAGAAAAAAGCTCATTTAGGACCTGCACTTACGAAGGGGGTAGGCAGATGTATATTAGGGAGTAAACCTTCTGAGAATAAAAACAGCTGGAGTTGTTAAGGTAATTACACAGGGGAAAGGTATGTTTACTGTACTGGGAACTCCTCAGAAGAATCTGATTTGTGAGGGAAGAGAGATAAAAGCTCATTTAGGAACGACATGAACATGCTGCATACATAGCTGTTTATCAGTAAATATCTCCACTGAGATGAAGAAAAGCAGTAGCTTAATAAATTAAATACTTCCTGCTATGGATACTGTACTGGTAACTCCCCAATAGAATCTGGATCGTGGTGAGGGAACTGAGAAAAAAGCACATTTAGGACCTGCACTTACGAAGGCGGTAGGCAGCTGTATATCAGGGAGTAAACCTTCTGAGAATAAAAACAGCTGCAGCTTGTTAAGGTAATTACACAGGGGAAAGGATAATGTACTGGGAACTCCTCAGAAGAATCTGATTTGTGGTGAGGGAGAGAGATAAAAGCTCATTTAGGAACGACATGATCATGCTGCGTAGGTAGCTGTTTATCAGTAAATATCTCCACTGAGATTAAGAAAAGCAGTAGCTTAATAAATTAAGTACTTCCTGGTATGGATACTGTACTGGTAACTCCCCAAAAGAATCTGGATTGTGGTGAGGGAACAGAGAAAAAAGCTCATTTAGGAACGACATGAACATGCTGCGTAGGTAGCTGTTTATCAGTAAATATCTCCACTGACATTAAGAAAAGCAGTAGCTTAATAAATTAAGTACTTCCTGGTATGCTTACTGTACTGGTAACTCCCCAAAAAATCTGAATTTTGCTGAGGGGAACAGAGAAAAAAGCTCATTTAGGACCTCCACTTACGAAGGGGGTAGGCAGCTGTATATCAGGGAGTAAACCTTCTGAGAATAAAAACAGCTGGAGCTTGTTAAGGTAATTACACAGGGGAAAGGATAATGTACTGGGAACTCCTCAGAAGAATCTGATTTGTGGTGAGGGGAGAGAGATAAAAGCTCATTTAGGAACGACATGAACATGCTGCATAGGTAGCTGTTTATCAGTAAATATCTCCACTGAGATTCAGAAAACCAGTAGCTTAATAAATTAAGTACTTCCTGTTATGGTTACTGTACTGGTAACTCCCCAAAAGAATCTGGATTGTGGTGAGGGAACATAGAAAAAAGCTCATTTAGGACGACATGAACATGGGTGTAGGCAGCTGTATATCAGTAAACCTCCTGAGAATAAAAACAGCTGGAGCTTGTTAAGGTAATTACACAGGGGAAAGGATAATGTACTGGGAACTCCTCAGAAGAATCTGATTTGTCGTGAGGGGAGAGAGATAAAAGCTCATTTAGGAACGACATGAACATGCTGCATAGGTAGCTGTTTATCAGTAAATATCTCCGCTGAGATTAAGAAAAGCAGAAGCTTAATAAATTAAGTACTTCCTGGTATGGTTACTGTACTGGTAACTCCCCAAAAGAATCTGGATTGTGGTGAGGGAACAGAGAAAAAGCTCATTTAGGACCTGCACTTACGAAGGGGGTAGGCAGCTGTATATCAGGAAGTAAACCTTCTGAGAATAAAAACAGCTGGAGCTTGTTAAGGTAATTACACAGGGGAAATGATAATGTACTGGGAACTCCCCAGAAGAATCTGATATGTCGTGAGGGGAGAGAGATAAAAGCTCATTTATGAACGACATGAACATGCTGCGTAGGTAGCTGTTTATCAGTAAATATCTCCACTGAGATTAAGAAAAGCAGTAGCTTAATAATTTAAGTACTTCCTGGTATTGTTACTGTACTGGTAACTCCCCAAAAGAATCTGGATTGTGGTGAGGGAACAGAGAAAAAAGCTCATTTAGGACCGGCACTTACGAAGGAGGTAGGCAGCTGTATATCAGGGCGTAAACCTTCTGAGAATAAAAACAGCTGGAGCTTGTTAAGGTAATTACACAGGGGAAAGGATAATGTACTGGGAACTCCTCAGAAGAATCTGATTTGTGGTGAGGGGAGAGAGATAAAAGCTCAGTTAGGAACGACATGAACATGCTGCGTAGGTAGCTGTTTATCAGTAAATATCTCCACTGAGATTAAGAAAAGCAGTAGCTTAATAAATTAAGTACTTCCTGTTATGGTTACTGTACTGGTAACTCCCCAAAAGAATCTGGATTGTGGTGAGGGAACAGAGAAAAAAGCTCATTTAGGACCTGCACTTACGAAGGGGATAGGCAGCTGTATATAAGGGAGTCAACCTTCAGAGAATAAAACAGCTGAGCTTGTTAAGGTAATTACACAGGGGAAAGGATAATGTACTGGGAAACTCCTCAGAAGAATCTGATTTGTGGTGAGGGGAGAGAGATAAAAGCTCATTTAGGAAGGACATGAACATGCTGCGTAGGTAGCTGTTTATCAGTAAATATCTCCACTGAGATTAAGAAAAGCAGTAGCTTAATAAATTAAGTACTTCCAGGTATGGTAATGTACTGGTAACTCCCCAAAAGAATCTGTATTGTGGTGAGGGAACAGAGAAAAAAGCTCATTTAGGACCCGCACTTCGAAGGGTGTAGGCAGCTGTATATCAGGAGTAAACCTTCGAGATAAAAACAGCTGAAGCTTGTTAAGGTAATTACACAGGGGAAAGGATAATGTACTGGGAACTCCTCAGAAGAATCTGATTTGTGGTGAGGGGAGAGAGATAAAAGCTCATTTAGGAACGACATGAACATGCTGGGTAGGTAGCTGTTTATCAGTGAATATCTCCACTGAGATTAAGAAAAGCAGTAGCTTAATAAATTAAGTACTTCCTGGTATGGTTACTATACTGGTAACTCCCCAAAAGAATCTGGATTGTGGTGAGGGAACAGAGGAAAAAGCTCATTTAGGAACGCATTAACATGAGGGGTAGGTAGCTGTTTATCAGTAAACATCTCCACTGAGATTAAGAAAAGCAGTAGCTTAATTAATGTAATTACACAGGTATGGTTACTGTACTGGTAACTCCCCAAAAGAATCTGATTGTGGTGAGGGAACAGAGAAAAAGCTCATTTAGGACCTGCACTTACGAAGGGTAGGCAGCTGTATATCAGTAAACCTTCTGAGAATAAAAACAGCTGGAGCTTGTAAATAAGTACTTCCTGGGGAAAGGATAATGTACTGGGAACTCCCAGAAGAATCTGATTTGCTGAGGGAACAGAGAAAAAAGCTCATTTAGGAACGACATGAACATGCTGGGGTAGGTAGCTGTTTATCAGGGAGTAAACCTTCTGAGATAAAACAGTAGCTTAATTAAAGTAATTACACACGGTATGGTTACTGTACTGGTAACTCCCCAAAAGAATCTGGATTGTGGTGAGGGAACAGAGAAAAAAGCTCATTTAGGACCTGCACTTACGAAGGGGGTAGGCAGCTGTTATCAGGGAGTAAACTCTGAGAATAAAAACAGCTGTAGCTTGTTAAGGTAATTACACAGGGGAAAGGATAATGTACTGGGAACTCCCCAAAAGAATCTGATTTGTGGTGAGGGAACAGAGGATAAAAGCTCATTTAGGAACGACATGAACATGAGCGTAGGTAGCTGTTTATCAGTAAATATCTCCACTGAGATTAAGAAAAGCAGTAGCTTAATAAATTAAGTACTTCCTGGTATGGTTACTGTACTGGTAACTCCCCAAAAGAATCTGGATTGTGGTGAGGGAAGAGAAAAAAGCTCATTTAGGACCTGCACTTACGAAGCTGGTAGGCAGCTGTATATCAGGGAGTAAACCTTCTGAGAATAAAAACAGCTGGAGCTTGTTAAGGTACTTACACAGGGGAAAGGATAATGTACTGGGAACTCCTCAGAAGAATCTGATTTGTGGTGAGGGAAGAGAGAAAAAAGCTCATTTAGGACCTGAACATGCTTACGAAGGGGGTAGCTGTTTATCAGTAAATATCTCCACTGAGATAAAAACAGTAGCTTAATAAATTAAGGTAATTCCTTGTATGGATAATGTACTGGTAACTCCCCAAAAGAATCTGATTGTTTGGTGAGGGAAGAGATAAAAGCTCATTTAGGACCTGCACTTACGAAGGGGGTAGGCAGCTGTATATCAGGGAGTAAATTCTGAGAATAAAAACAGCTGGAGCTTAATAAATTACACAGGGGAAAGGATAATGTACTGGGAACTCCTCAGAAGAATCTGATTTGTGGTGAGGGAGAGAGATAAAAAGCTCATTTAGGAACGACATGAACGTGCTGCGTAGGTAGCTGTTTATCAGTAAATATCTAAACTGAGATTAAGAAAAGCAGTAGCTTAATAAATTAAGAACTTCCTTGTATGGCTACTATACTGGTAACTCCCCAAAAGAATCTGGATTGTGGTGAGGGAACAGAGAAAAAAGCTCATTTAGGACCTGCACTTACGAAGGGGGTAGGCAGCTGTATATCAGGGAGTAAAGCTTCTGAGAATAAAAACAGCTGGAGCTTGTAAAGGTAAATACACAGGGGAAAGGATAATGTACTGGGAACTCCTCACAGAAGAATCTGATTTGTGGTGAGGGGAGAGAGATAATAGCTCATTTATGAAGGACATGAACATGCTGCGTTTGTAGCTGTTTATCAGTAGATATCTCCACTGAGATTAAGAAAAGCAGTAGCTTAATAAATTAAGTACTTCCTGGTATGGATAATGTACTGGTAACTCCCCAAAAGAATCTGGATTGTGGTGAGGGAACAGAGAAAAAAGCTCATTTAGGACCTGCACTTACGAAGGGGTTAGGCAGCTGTATATCAGGGAGTAAACCTTCTGAGAATAAAAACAGCTGGAACTTGTTAAGGTAATTGCACAGGGGAAAGGATAATGTACTGGGAAATCCTCAGAAGAATCTGATTTGTGGTGAGGGAGAGTGATAATAGCTCATTTATTAACGATATGAACATGCTGCATACGTAGCTGTTTATCAGTAAATATCTCCACTGAGATTAAGAAAAGCAGTAGCTTAATAAATTAAGTACTTCCTGGTATGGATACTGTACTGGTAACTCCCCAAAAGAATCTGGATCGTGGTGAAGGAACAGAGAAAAAAGCTCATTTAGGAACGACATGAACATGCTGCGTAGGTAGCTGTTTATCAGTAACTATCTCCACTGAGATTAAGAAAAGCAGTAGCTTAATAAATTAAGTACTTCCTGGTATGATTACTGTACTGGTAACTCCCCAAAAGAATCTGGATTGTGGTGAGGGAACAGAGAAAAAAGCTCATTTAGGACCTGCACTTACGAAGGGGGTAGGCAGCGGTATATCAGGGAGTAAACCTTCTGAGAATAAAAACAGCTGGAGCTTGTTAAGGTAATTACACAGGGGAAAGGATAAAGTACTGGGAACTCCTCAGAAGAATCTGATTTGTGGTGAGGGGAGAGACATAAAAGCTCATTTATGAATGACATGAACATGCTGCATACGTAGCTGTTTATCAGTAAATATCTCCACTGAGATTAAGAGAAGCAGTAGCGTAATAAATTAAGAACTTCCTGGTAGGGATACTGTACTGGTAACTCCCCAAAAGAATCTGGATTTTGGTGAGGAAACAGAGAAAAAAGCTAATTTAGGACCTGCTCTTACGAAGGGGGTAGGCAGCTGTATATCAGGGAGTAAACCTTCTGAGAATAAAAACAGCTGGAGCTTGTTAAGGTAATTACAAGGGGGAAAGTATAATGTACTGGGAACTCCACAGAAGAATCTGATTTGTCGTGAGGGGAGAGAGATAAAAGCTCATTTAGGAACGACAGGAACATGCTGCGTACGTAGCTGTTTATCAGTAAATACATCCACTGAGATTAAGAAAAGCAGTAGCTTAATAAATTAAGTACTTCCTGGTATGGTTACTGTACTGGTAACTCCAGAAAAGAATCTGGATTGTGGTGAGGGAACAGAGAAAAAAGCTCATTTAGGACCTGCACTTACGAAGGGGGTAGGCAGTTGTATATCAGGGAGTAAACCTTCTGAGAATAAAAACAGCTGGAGCTTGTTAAGGTAATTACACAGGGTAAAGGATAATGTACTTGGAACTCCACAGAAGAATCTGATTTGTCATGAGGGGAGAGAGATAAAAGCTCATTTAAGAACGACATGAACATGCTGCGTAGGTAGCTGTTTATCAGTAAATATCTCCACTGAGATTAAGAAAAGCAGTAGCTTAATAAATTAAGTACTTAATGGTATGGATAATGTACTGGTAACTCCCCAAAAGAATCTGGATTGTGGTGAGGGAACAGAGAAAAAAGCTCATTTAGGACCTGCACTTACGAAGGGGGTAGGCAGCCATATATCAGGGAGTAAACCTTCTGAGAATAAAAAAGCAGCTTAACTTGTTAAGGTAATTGCACAGGTAAAGGATAATGTACTGGGAATTCTCAGATGAATCTGATTTGTGGTGAGGGGAGAGAGATAATAGCTCATTTATTAACGACATGAACATGATGCATACGTAGCTGTTTATCAGTAAATATCTCCACTGAGATTAAGAAAAGCAGTAGCTTAATAAATTAAGTACTTCCTGGAATGGATACTGTACTGGTAACTCCCCAAAAGAATCTGGATTGTGGTGAAGGAACAGAGAAAAAAGCTCATTTAGGAACGACATGAACATGCTGAGTAGGTAGCTGTTTATCAGTAAATATCTCCACTGAGATTAAGAAAAGCAGTAGCTTAATAAATTAAGTACTTCCTGGTATGATTACTGTACTTGTAACTCCCCAAAAGAATCTGGATTGTGGTGAGGGAACAGAGAAAAAAGCTCATTTAGGACCTGCACTTACGAAGGGGGTAGGAGGCTGTATATCAGGGAGTAAACCTTCTGAGAATAAAAACAGCTGGAGCTTTTTAAGGTAATTACACAGGAGAAAGGATAATGTACTGTTAACTCCCCTAAAGAATCTGGATTGTGGTGAGGGAACAGAGAAAAAAGCTCATTTAGGACTTGCACTTTCGAAGAGGGTAGGCAGCTGTATATCAGGGAGTAAACCTTCTGAGAATAAAAACAGCTGGAGCTTGTTTAGGTAATTACACAGGGGAAAGGATAATGTACTGGGAACTCCTCAGAAGAATCTGATTTGTGGTGAGGGGAGAGAGATGAAAGCTCATTTAGGAACGACATGAACATGCTGCGTAGGTAGCTGTTTATCAGTAAATATCTCCACTGAGATTAAGAAAAGCGGTAGCTTAATAAATTAAGTACTTCCTGGTATGGTTACTGTACTGGTAACTCCCCAAAAGAATCTGGATTATGCTGAGGGAACAGAGAAAAAAGCTCATATAGGACCTGCACTTACGAAGGGGGTAGGCAGCTGTATATCAGGGAGTAAACCTTCTGAGAATAAAAACAGCTGGAGCTTGTTAAAGTAATTACACACGGGAAAGGATAATGTACTGGGAACTCCTCAGAAGAATCTGATTTGTGGTGAGGGGAGAGAGATAAAAGCTCATTTAGGAACGACATGAACATGCTGCGTAGGTAGCTGTTTATCAGTGAATATCTCCACTGAGATTAAGAAAAGCAGTAGCTTAATAAATTAAGTACTTCCTGGTATGGTTACTATACTGGTAACTCCCCAAAAGAATCTGGATTGTGGTGAGGGAACAGAGGAAAAATCTCATTTAGGACCTGCACTTACAGAGGGGTAGGCAGCTGTATATCAGGGAGTAAACATTCTGAGAACAAAAACAACTGGAGCTTGTTAAGGTAATTACACAGGGGAAAGGATAATGAACTGGGAACTCCTCAGAAGAATCTGATTAATGGTGACGGGAGAGAGATAAAAGCTCATTTAGGAACGACATGAATATGCTGCGTAGGTAGCTGTTTATCAGTAAATATCTCCACTGAGATTAAGAAAAGCAGTAGCTTAATAAATAAAGTACTTCCTGGTATGTTTACTGTACTGGTAACTCCCCAAAAGAATCTGGATTGTGGTGAGGGAAGAGAGAAAAAAGCTCATTTAGGACCTGCACTTACGAAGGGGGTAGGCATTGGTATATCAGGGAGTAAACCTTCTGAGAATAAAAACAGCTGGAGCTTGTTAAGGTAATTACACAGGGGAAAGGATAATGTACTGGGAACTCCTCAGAAGAATCTGATTTTTGGTGAGGGGAGAGAGATAAAAGCTCATTTATGAACGAAATGAACATGCTGCATACGTAGCTGTTTATCAGTAAATATCTCCACTGAGATTAAGAAAAGCAGTAGCTTAATAAATTAAGTAGGTCCTGGTATGGACACTGTACTGGAAACTCCCCAAAAGAATCTGGATTGTGGTGAGGGAACAGATAAAAAGGTCATTTAGGAACGACATGAACGTGCTGCGTAGGTAGCTGTTTATCAGTAAATATCTAAACTGAGATTAAGAAAAGCAGTAGATTAATAAATTAAGTACTTCCTGGTATGGTTACTGTACTGGTAACTCCCCAAAAGTACCTCGATTTTGGTGAGAGAACACAGAAAAAAGCTCATTTAAGACCTGCACTTACGAAGGGGGTAGGCAGTTGTATACCAGGGAGTAAACCTTCTTAGAATAAAAACAGCTGTAGCTTGTTAAGGTAATTACACAGGGGAAAGGATAATGTACTGGGAACTCCTCAGAAGAATCTGATTTGTGGTGAGGGGACAGAGATAAAAGCTCATTTAGGAAGGACATGAACATGCTGCGTAGGTAGCTGTTTATCAGTAAATATCTCCACTGAGATTAAGAAAAGCAGTAGCTTAATAAATTAAGTACTTCCTAGTATGGATACTGTACTGGTAACTCCCGAAAAGAATCTGGATTGTGGTGAGGGAACAGAGAAAAAAGCTCATTTAGGACCTGCACTTACGAAGGTGGTAGGCAGTTTTATATCAGGGAGTAAACCTTCTGAGAATAAAAACAGCTGGAGCTTGTTAAGGTAATTACACAGGGGAAAGGATAATGCACTGGGAACTCCACAGAAGAATCTGATTTGTGATGAGGCGAGAGAGATAAAACCTCATTTAGGAACGACATGAACATGCTGCTTAGATAGGTGTTTATCAGTAAATATCTCCACTGAGATTAAGAAAAGCAGTAGCTTAAAAAATTAAGTACTTCCTGGTATGGTTACTGTACTGGTACCTCCCCAAAAAATCTGGATTGTGGTGAGGGAACAGAGAAAATAGCTCATTTAGGACCTCCACTTACGAAGGGGTTAGGCAGCTGTCTATCAGGGAGTATCGCTTCTGAGAATAAAAACAGCTGGAGCCTGTTAAGGTAATTACACAGGGGAAAGAATAATGTACTGGGAACTCCTTAGAAGAATCTGATTTGTGGTGAGGGGAGAGAGATAAAAGCTCATTTAAGAACGACATGAACATGCTGCATACGTTGCTGTTTATCAGTAAATATCTCCACTGAGATTAAGAAAACAGTAGCTTAATAAATTAAGTACTTCCTGGTATGGATACTGTAATGGTAACTCCCCAAAAGAATCTGGATTATGCTGAGGGAACAGAGAAAAAAAGCTCATTTAGGAACGACATGAACATGCTGCGTAGGTAGCTGTTTATCAGCAAATATCTCCACTGAGATTAAGAAAAGCAGTAGCTTAATAAATTAAGTACTTCCTGGTATGGTTACTGTACTGGTAACTCCCCAAAAGAATATGGATTGTGGTGAGGGAACAGAGAAAAAAGCTCATTTATGATCTGCACTTACGAAAGGGGTAGGCAGCTGTATATCAGGGAGCAAACCTTCTGAGAATAAAAACAACTGGAGATTGTGAAGGTAATTACACAGGGGAAAGGATAATGTACTGGGAACTCCTCAGAAGAATCTGATTTGTGGTGAGGGGAGAGAGATAAAAGCTCAGTTAGGAACGACATGAACATGCTGCGTAGGTAGCTGTTTATCAGTAAATATCTCCACTGAGATTAAGAAAAGCAGTAGCTTAATAAATTAAGTACTTCCTGTTATGGTTACTGTACTGGTAACTCCCCAAAAGAATCTGGATTGTGGTGAGGGAACAGAGAAAAAAGCTCATTTAGGACCTGCACTTACGAAGGGGATAGGCAGCTGTATATAAGGGAGTCAACCTTCAGAGAATAAAAACAGCTGGAGCTTGTTAAGGTAATTACACAGGGGAAAGGATAATGTACTGGGAACTCCTCAGAAGAATCTGATTTGTGGTGAGGGGAGAGAGATAAAAGCTCATTTAGGAAGGACATGAACATGCTGCGTAGGTACCTGTTTATCAGTAAATATCTCCACTGAGATTAAGAAAAGCAGTAGCTTAATAAATTAAGTACTTCCAGGTATGGTAACTGTACTGGTAACTCCCCAAAAGAATCTGTATTGTGGTGCGGGAACAGAGAAAAAAGCTCATTTAGGACCCGCACTTCGAAGGGTGTAGGCAGCTGTATATCAGGGAGTAAACCTTCGGAGTATAAAAACAGCTGAGCTTGTTAAGGTAATTACACAGGGGAAAGGATAATGTACTGGGAACTCCTCAGAAGAATCTGATTTGTGGTGTGGGGAGAGAGATAAAAGCTCATTTAGGAACGACATGAACATGCTGGGTAGGTAGCTGTTTATCAGTGAATATCTCCACTGAGATTAAGAAAAGCAGTAGCTTAATAAATTAAGTACTTCCTGGTATGGTTACTATACTGGTAACTCCCCAAAAGAATCTGGATTGTGGTGAGGGAACAGAGGAAAAATCTCATTTAGGACCTGCACTTACAGAGGGGTAGGCAGCTGTATATCAGGGAGTAAACATTCTGAGAATAAAAACAACTGGAGCTTGTTAATGTAATTACACAGGGGAAAGGATAATGAACTGGGAACTCCTCAGAAGAATCTGATTAATGGTGACGGGAGAGAGATAAAAGCTCATTTAGGAACGACATGAATATGCTGCGTAGGTAGCTGTTTATCAGTAAATATCTCCACTGAGATTAAGAAAAGAAGTAGCTTAATAAATAAAGTACTTCCTGGTATGGTTACTGTACTGGTAACTCCCCAAAAGAATCTGGATTGTGGTGAGGGAAGAGAGAAAAAAGCTCATTTAGGACCTGCACTTACGAAGGGGGTAGGCATTGGTATGTCAGGCAGTAAACCTTCTGAGAATAAAAACAGCTGGAGCTTGTTAAGGTAATTACACAGGGGAAAGGATAATGTACTGGGAACTCCTCAGAAGAATCTGATTTTTGGTGAGGGGAGAGAGATAAAAGCTCATTTATGAACGAAATGAACATGCTGCATACGTAACTGTTTATCAGTAAATATCTCCACTGAGACTAAGAAAAGCAGTAGCTTAATAAATTAAGTAGTTCCTGGTATGGACACTGTACTGGAAACTCCCCAAAGAATCTGGATTGTGGTGAGGGAACAGAGAAAAAAGATCATTTAGGAACGACATGAACGTGCTGCGTAGGTAGCTGTTTATCAGTAAAAATCTAAACTGAGATTAAGAAAAGCAGTAGATTAATAAATTAAGTACTTCCTGGTATGGTTACTGTACTGGTAACTCCCCAAAAGAACCTGGATTGTGGTGAGAGAACAGAGAAAAAGCTCATTTAAGACCTGCACTTACGAAGGGGGTAGGCAGCTGTATACCAGGGAGTAAACCTTCTTAGAATAAAAACAGCTGTAGCTTGTTAAGGTAATTACACAGGGGAAAGGATAATGTACTGGGAACTCCTCAGAAGAATCTGATTTGTGGTGAGGGGACAGAGATAAAAGCTCATTTAGGAACGACATGAACATGCTGCTTAGGTAGCTGTTTATCAGTAAATATCTCCACTGAGATTAAGAAAAGCAGTAGCTTAATAAGTTAAGTGCTTCCTGGTCTGGTTACTGTACTGTGACTCCACAAAAGAATCTGGATTGTGGTGAGCGAACAGAGAAAAAACTCATTTAGGACCAGGGAGTAAACCTTCTGAGAATAAAAACAGCTGGATCTTGTTAAGGTAATTACACAGGGGGAAGGATAATGTACTGGGAACTCCTCAGAAGAATCTGATTTGTGGTGAGGGGAGAGAGATAAAAGCTCATTTAGGAACGACATGAACATGCTGCGTAGGTAGCTGTTTATCAGTAAATATCTCCACTGAGTTAAGAAAAGCAATAGCTTAATAAATTAAGTACTTCCTGGAATGGTTACTGTACTGGTAACTCCCCAAAAGAATCTGGATTGTGGTGAGGGAACAGAGAAAAAAGCTCATTTAGGACCTGCACTTACGAAGGGGGTAGTCATTTGTATATCAGGGAGTAAACCTTCTGAGAATAAAAACAGCTGGACCTTGTTAGGTAATTACACAAGGGAAAGGATAATGTACTGGGAACTCCTCAGAAGAATCTGATTTGTGGTGAGGGGAGAGAGATAAAAGCTCATTTAGGAACGACATGAACATGCTGCGTAGGTAGCTGTTTATCAGTAAATATCTCCACTGAGATTAAGAAAAGCAGCAGCTTAATAAATTAAGTACTTAATGGTATGGTTACTGTACTGGTAACTCCCCAAAAGAATCTGGATTGTGGTGAGGGAACAGAGAAAAAAGCTCATATAGGACCTGGACTAACGAAGGGGGTAGGCAGCTGTATATCAGGGAGTAAACCTTCTGAGAATAAAAACAGCTGGAGCTTCTTAAGGTAATTACACAGAGGAAAGGATAATGTACTGGGAACTCCTCAGAAGAATCTGATTTGTGGTGAGGGGAGGGAGATAAAAGCTCATTTAGGAAGGACATGAACATGCTGCGTAGGTAGCTGTTTATCAGTAAATATCTCCACTGAGATTAAGAAAAGCAGTAGCTTAAAAAATTAAGTACTTCCTGGTATGGTTACTGTACTGGTACCTCCCCAAAAAATCTGGATTGTGGTGAGGGAACAGAGAAAATAGCTCATTTAGGACCTCCACTTACGAAGGGGTTAGGCAGCTGTCTATCAGGGAGTATCGCTTCTGAGAATAAAAACAGCTGGAGCCTGTTAAGGTAATTACACAGGGGAAAGAATAATGTACTGGGAACTCCTTAGAAGAATCTGATTTGTGGTGAGGGGAGAGAGATAAAAGCTCATTTAAGAACGACATGAACATGCTGCATACGTTGCTGTTTATCAGTAAATATCTCCACTGAGATTAAGAAAACAGTAGCTTAATAAATTAAGTACTTCCTGGTATGGATACTGTAATGGTAACTCCCCAAAAGAATCTGGATTATGCTGAGGGAACAGAGAAAAAAAGCTCATTTAGGAACGACATGAACATGCTGCGTAGGTAGCTGTTTATCAGCAAATATCTCCACTGAGATTAAGAAAAGCAGTAGCTTAATAAATTAAGTACTTCCTGGTATGGTTACTGTACTGGTAACTCCCCAAAAGAATATGGATTGTGGTGAGGGAACAGAGAAAAAAGCTCATTTATGATCTGCACTTACGAAAGGGGTAGGCAGCTGTATATCAGGGAGCAAACCTTCTGAGAATAAAAACAACTGGAGATTGTGAAGGTAATTACACAGGGGAAAGGATAATGTACTGGGAACTCCTCAGAAGAATCTGATTTGTGGTGAGGGGAGAGAGATAAAAGCTCAGTTAGGAACGACATGAACATGCTGCGTAGGTAGCTGTTTATCAGTAAATATCTCCACTGAGATTAAGAAAAGCAGTAGCTTAATAAATTAAGTACTTCCTGTTATGGTTACTGTACTGGTAACTCCCCAAAAGAATCTGGATTGTGGTGAGGGAACAGAGAAAAAAGCTCATTTAGGACCTGCACTTACGAAGGGGATAGGCAGCTGTATATAAGGGAGTCAACCTTCAGAGAATAAAAACAGCTGGAGCTTGTTAAGGTAATTACACAGGGGAAAGGATAATGTACTGGGAACTCCTCAGAAGAATCTGATTTGTGGTGAGGGGAGAGAGATAAAAGCTCATTTAGGAAGGACATGAACATGCTGCGTAGGTACCTGTTTATCAGTAAATATCTCCACTGAGATTAAGAAAAGCAGTAGCTTAATAAATTAAGTACTTCCAGGTATGGTAACTGTACTGGTAACTCCCCAAAAGAATCTGTATTGTGGTGCGGGAACAGAGAAAAAAGCTCATTTAGGACCCGCACTTCGAAGGGTGTAGGCAGCTGTATATCAGGGAGTAAACCTTCGGAGTATAAAAACAGCTGAAGCTTGTTAAGGTAATTACACAGGGGAAAGGATAATGTACTGGGAACTCCTCAGAAGAATCTGATTTGTGGTGTGGGGAGAGAGATAAAAGCTCATTTAGGAACGACATGAACATGCTGGGTAGGTAGCTGTTTATCAGTGAATATCTCCACTGAGATTAAGAAAAGCAGTAGCTTAATAAATTAAGTACTTCCTGGTATGGTTACTATACTGGTAACTCCCCAAAAGAATCTGGATTGTGGTGAGGGAACAGAGGAAAAATCTCATTTAGGACCTGCACTTACAGAGGGGTAGGCAGCTGTATATCAGGGAGTAAACATTCTGAGAATAAAAACAACTGGAGCTTGTTAATGTAATTACACAGGGGAAAGGATAATGAACTGGGAACTCCTCAGAAGAATCTGATTAATGGTGACGGGAGAGAGATAAAAGCTCATTTAGGAACGACATGAATATGCTGCGTAGGTAGCTGTTTATCAGTAAATATCTCCACTGAGATTAAGAAAAGAAGTAGCTTAATAAATAAAGTACTTCCTGGTATGGTTACTGTACTGGTAACTCCCCAAAAGAATCTGGATTGTGGTGAGGGAAGAGAGAAAAAAGCTCATTTAGGACCTGCACTTACGAAGGGGGTAGGCATTGGTATGTCAGGCAGTAAACCTTCTGAGAATAAAAACAGCTGGAGCTTGTTAAGGTAATTACACAGGGGAAAGGATAATGTACTGGGAACTCCTCAGAAGAATCTGATTTTTGGTGAGGGGAGAGAGATAAAAGCTCATTTATGAACGAAATGAACATGCTGCATACGTAACTGTTTATCAGTAAATATCTCCACTGAGACTAAGAAAAGCAGTAGCTTAATAAATTAAGTAGTTCCTGGTATGGACACTGTACTGGAAACTCCCCAAAGAATCTGGATTGTGGTGAGGGAACAGAGAAAAAAGATCATTTAGGAACGACATGAACGTGCTGCGTAGGTAGCTGTTTATCAGTAAAAATCTAAACTGAGATTAAGAAAAGCAGTAGATTAATAAATTAAGTACTTCCTGGTATGGTTACTGTACTGGTAACTCCCCAAAAGAACCTGGATTGTGGTGAGAGAACAGAGAAAAAAGCTCATTTAAGACCTGCACTTACGAAGGGGGTAGGCAGCTGTATACCAGGGAGTAAACCTTCTTAGAATAAAAACAGCTGTAGCTTGTTAAGGTAATTACACAGGGGAAAGGATAATGTACTGGGAACTCCTCAGAAGAATCTGATTTGTGGTGAGGGGACAGAGATAAAAGCTCATTTAGGAACGACATGAACATGCTGCTTAGGTAGCTGTTTATCAGTAAATATCTCCACTGAGATTAAGAAAAGCAGTAGCTTAATAAGTTAAGTGCTTCCTGGTCTGGTTACTGTACTGTGACTCCACAAAAGAATCTGGATTGTGGTGAGCGAACAGAGAAAAAACTCATTTAGGACCAGGGAGTAAACCTTCTGAGAATAAAAACAGCTGGATCTTGTTAAGGTAATTACACAGGGGGAAGGATAATGTACTGGGAACTCCTCAGAAGAATCTGATTTGTGGTGAGGGGAGAGAGATAAAAGCTCATTTAGGAACGACATGAACATGCTGCGTAGGTAGCTGTTTATCAGTAAATATCTCCACTGAGTTAAGAAAAGCAATAGCTTAATAAATTAAGTACTTCCTGGAATGGTTACTGTACTGGTAACTCCCCAAAAGAATCTGGATTGTGGTGAGGGAACAGAGAAAAAAGCTCATTTAGGACCTGCACTTACGAAGGGGGTAGTCATTTGTATATCAGGGAGTAAACCTTCTGAGAATAAAAACAGCTGGACCTTGTTAGGTAATTACACAAGGGAAAGGATAATGTACTGGGAACTCCTCAGAAGAATCTGATTTGTGGTGAGGGGAGAGAGATAAAAGCTCATTTAGGAACGACATGAACATGCTGCGTAGGTAGCTGTTTATCAGTAAATATCTCCACTGAGATTAAGAAAAGCAGCAGCTTAATAAATTAAGTACTTAATGGTATGGTTACTGTACTGGTAACTCCCCAAAAGAATCTGGATTGTGGTGAGGGAACAGAGAAAAAAGCTCATATAGGACCTGGACTAACGAAGGGGGTAGGCAGCTGTATATCAGGGAGTAAACCTTCTGAGAATAAAAACAGCTGGAGCTTCTTAAGGTAATTACACAGAGGAAAGGATAATGTACTGGGAACTCCTCAGAAGAATCTGATTTGTGGTGAGGGGAGGGAGATAAAAGCTCATTTAGGAAGGACATGAACATGCTGCGTAGGTAGCTGTTTATCAGTAAATATCTCCACTGAGATTAAGAAAAGCAGTAGCTTAATAAGTTAAGTGCTTCCTGGTCTGGTTACTGTACTGTGACTCCACAAAAGAATCTGGATTGTGGTGAGCGAACAGAGAAAAAACTCATTTAGGACCAGGGAGTAAACCTTCTGAGAATAAAAACAGCTGGATCTTGTTAAGGTAATTACACAGGGGGAAGGATAATGTACTGGGAACTCCTCAGAAGAATCTGATTTGTGGTGAGGGGAGAGAGATAAAAGCTCATTTAGGAACGACATGAACATGCTGCGTAGGTAGCTGTTTATCAGTAAATATCTCCACTGAGTTAAGAAAAGCAATAGCTTAATAAATTAAGGACTTCCTGGAATGGTTACTGTACTGGTAACTCCCCAAAAGAATCTGGATTGTGGTGAGGGAACAGAGAAAAAAGCTCATTTAGGACCTGCACTTACGAAGGGGGTAGTCATTTGTATATCAGGGAGTAAACCTTCTGAGAATAAAAACAGCTGGACCTTGTTAGGTAATTACACAAGGGAAAGGATAATGTACTGGGAACTCCTCAGAAGAATCTGATTTGTGGTGAGGGGAGAGAGATAAAAGCTCATTTAGGAACGACATGAACATGCTGCGTAGGTAGCTGTTTATCAGTAAATATCTCCACTGAGATTAAGAAAAGCAGTAGCTTAATAAATTAAGTACTTAATGGTATGGTTACTGTACTGGTAACTCCCCAAAAGAATCTGGATTGTGGTGAGGGAACAGAGAAAAAAGCTCATATAGGACCTGGACTAACGAAGGGGGTAGGCAGCTGTATATCAGGGAGTAAACCTTCTGAGAATAAAAACAGCTGGAGCTTCTTAAGGTAATTACACAGAGGAAAGGATAATGTACTGGGAACTCCTCAGAAGAATCTGATTTGTGGTGAGGGGAGGGAGATAAAAGCTCATTTAGGAAGGACATGAACATGCTGCGTAGGTAGCTGTTTATCAGTAAATATCTCCACTGAGATTAAGAAAAGCAGTAGCTTAATAAGTTAAGTGCTTCCTGGTGTGGTTACTGTACTGTGACTCCACAAAAGAATCTGGATTGTGGTGAGGGAACAGAGAAAAAAGCTCATTTAGGACCAGGGAGTAAACCTTCTGAGAATAAAAACAGCTGGATCTTGTTAAGGTAATTACACAGGGGGAAGGATAATGTACTGGGAACTCCTCAGAAGAATCTGATTTGTGGTGATGGCAGAGAGATAAAAGCTCATTTAGGAACGACATGAACATGCTAGGTAGGTAGCTGTTTATCAGTGAATATCTCCACTGAGATTAAGAAAAGCAGTAGCTTAATAAATTAAGTACTTCCTGGTATGGTTACTATACTGGTAACTCCCCAAAAGAATCTGGATTGTGGTGAGGGAACAGAGGAAAAATCTCATTTAGGACCTGCACTTACAGAGGGGTAGGCAGCTGTATATCAGGGAGTAAACATTCTGAGAATAAAAACAACTGGAGCTTGTTAAGGTAATTACACAGGGGAAAGGATAATGAACTGGGAACTCCTCAGAAGAATCTGATTAATGGTGACGGGAGAGAGATAAAAGCTCATTTAGGAACGACATGAATATGCTGCGTAGGTAGCTGTTTATCAGTAAATATCTCCACTGAGATTAAGAAAAGAAGTAGCTTAATAAATAAAGTACTTCCTGGTATGGTTACTGTACTGGTAACTCCCCAAAAGAATCTGGATTGTGGTGAGGGAAGAGAGAAAAAAGCTCATTTAGGACCTGCACTTACGAAGGGGGTAGGCATTGGTATATCAGGGAGTAAACCTTCTGAGAATAAAAACAGCTGGAGCTTGTTAAGGTAATTACACAGGGGAAAGGATAATGTACTGGGAACTCCTCAGAAGAATCTGATTTTTGGTGAGGGGAGAGAGATAAAAGCTCATTTATGAACGAAATGAACATGCTGCATACGTAGCTGTTTATCAGTAAATATCTCCACTGAGACTAAGAAAAGCAGTAGCTCAATAAATTAAGTAGTTCCTGGTATGGACACTGTACTGGAAACTCCCCAAAAGAATCTGGATTGTGGTGAGGGAACAGAGAAAAAAGATCATTTAGGAACGACATGAACGTGCTGCGTAGGTAGCTGTTTATCAGTAAATATCTAAACTGAGATTAAGAAAAGCAGTAGATTAATAAATTAAGTACTTCCTGGTATGGTTACTGTACTGGTAACTCCCCAAAAGAACCTGGATTGTGGTGAGAGAACAGAGAAAAAAGCTCATTTAAGACCTGCACTTACGAAGGGGGTAGGCAGCTGTATACCAGGGAGTAAACCTTCTTAGAATAAAAACAGCTGTAGCTTGTTAAGGTAATTACACAGGGGAAAGGATAATGTACTGGGAACTCCTCAGAAGAATCTGATTTGTGGTGAGGGGACAGAGATAAAAGCTCATTTAGGAACGACATGAACATGCTGCTTAGGTAGCTGTTTATCAGTAAATATCTCCACTGAGATTAAGAAAAGCAGTAGCTTAATAAGTTAAGTGCTTCCTGGTCTGGTTACTGTACTGTGACTCCACAAAATAATCTGGATTGTGGTGAGCGAACAGAGAAAAAACTCATTTAGGACCAGGGAGTAAACCTTCTGAGAATAAAAACAGCTGGATCTTGTTAAGGTAATTACACAGGGGGAAGGATAATGTACTGGGAACTCCTCAGAAGAATCTGATTTGTGGTGAGGGGAGAGAGATAAAAGCTCATTTAGGAACGACATGAACATGCTGCGTAGGTAGCTGTTTATCAGTAAATATCTCCACTGAGTTAAGAAAAGCAATAGCTTAATAAATTAAGTACTTCCTGGAATGGTTACTATACTGGTAACTCCCCAAAAGAATCTGGATTGTGGTGAGGGAACAGAGAAAAAAGCTCATTTAGGACCTGCACTTTCGAAGGGGGTAGTCATTTGTATATCAGGGAGTAAACCTTCTGAGAATAAAAACAGCTGGACCTTGTTAGGTAATTACACAGGGGAAAGGATAATGTACTGGGAACTCCTCAGAAGAATCTGATTTGTGGTGAGGGGAGAGAGATAAAAGCTCATTTAGGAACGACATGAACATGCTGCGTAGGTAGCTGTTTATCAGTAAATATCTCCACTGAGATTAAGAAAAGCAGTAGCTTAATAAATTAAGTACTTAATGGTATGGTTACTGTACTGGTAACTCCCCAAAAGAATCTGGATTGTGGTGAGGGAACAGAGAAAAAAGCTCATATAGGACCTGGACTAACGAAGGGGGTAGGCAGCTGTATATCAGGGAGTAAACCTTCTGAGAATAAAAACAGCTGGAGCTTCTTAAGGTAATTACACAGAGGAAAGGATAATGTACTGGGAACTCCTCAGAAGAATCTGATTTGTGGTGAGGGGAGGGAGATAAAAGCTCATTTAGGAAGGACATGAACATGCTGCGTAGGTAGCTGTTTATCAGTAAATATCTCCACTGAGATTAAGAAAAGCAGTAGCTTAATAAGTTAAGTGCTTCCTGGTGTGGTTACTGTACTGTGACTCCACAAAAGAATCTGGATTGTGGTGAGGGAACAGAGAAAAAAGCTCATTTAGGACCAGGGAGTAAACCTTCTGAGAATAAAAACAGCTGGATCTTGTTAAGGTAATTACACAGGGGGAAGGATAATGTACTGGGAACTCCTCAGAAGAATCTGATTTGTGGTGAGGGCAGAGAGATAAAAGCTCATTTAGGAACGACATGAACATGCTGCGTAGGTAGCTGTTTATCAGTAAATATCTCCACTGAGTTAAGAAAAGTAGTAGCTTAATAAATTAAGTACTTCCTGGTATGGTTACTGTACTGGTAACTCCCCAAAAGAATCTGGATTGTGGTGAGGGAACAGAGAAAAAAGCTCATTTAGGACCTGCACTTACAAAGGGGGTAGTCAGTTGAATATCAGGGAGAAAACCTTCTGAGAATAAAAACAGCTGGACCTTGTAAGGTAATTACACAGGGGAAAGGATAATGTACTGGGAACTCCTCAGAAGAATCTGATTTGTGGTGAGGGGAGAGAGATAAAAGCTCATTTAGGAACGACATGAACATGCTGCGTAGGTAGCTGTTTATCAGTAAATATCTCCACTGAGATTAAGAAAAGCAGTAGCTTAATAAATTAAGTACTTCCTAGTATGGATACTGTACTGGTAACTCCCGAAAAGAATCTGATTGTGGTGAGGGAACAGAGAAAAAAGCTCATTTAAGACCTGCACTTACGATGGTGGTAGGCAGTTTTATATCAGGGAGTAAACCTTCTGAGAATAAAAACAGCTGGAGCTTGTTAAGGAAATTACACAGGGGAAAGGATAATGCACTGGGAACTCCACAGAAGAATCTGATTTGTGATGAGGCGAGAGAGATAAAACCTCATTTAGGAACGACATGAACATGCTGCTTAGGTAGGTGTTTATCAGTAAATATCTCCACTGAGATTAAGAAAAGCAGTAGCTTAATAAATTAAGTACTTCCTGGTATGGTTACTGTACTGGTAACTCCCCAAAAAATCTGGATTGTGGTGAGGGAACAGAGAAAATAGCTCATTTAGGACCTCCAGTTACGAAGGGGTTAGGCAGCTGTCTATCAGGGAGTATCGCTTCTGAGAATAAAAACAGCTGGATCCTGTTAAGGTAATTACACAGGGAAAAGAATAATGTACTGGGAACTCCTTAGAAGAATCTGATTTGTGGTGAGGGGAGAGAGATAAAAGCTCATTTAAGAACGACATGAACATGTTGCATACGTTGCTGTTTTTCAGTAAATATCTCCACTGAGATTAAGAAAACAGTAGCTTAATAAATTAAGTACTTCCTGGTATGGATACTGTAATGGTAACTCCCCAAAAGAATCTGGATTATGCTGAGGGAACAGAGAAAAAAAGCTCATTTAGGAACGACATGAACATGCTGCGTAGGTAGCTGTTTAGCAGTAAATATCTCCACTGAGATTAAGAAAAGCAGTAGCTTAATAAATTAAGTACTTCCTGGTATGGTTACTGTACTGGTATTCCCCAAAAGAATCTGGATTGTGGTGAGGGAACAGAGAAAGATGCTCATTTAGGACCTGCACTTACGAAGGAGGTAGGCAGCTGTTATCAGGGAGTAAACCTTCTGAGAATAAAAACAGCTGTAGCTTGTTAAGGTAATTACACAGGGGAAAGGATAATGTACGGGGAACTCCTCAGAAGATTCTGATTTGTGGTGAGAGGAGAGAGATAAAAGCTCATTTAGGAACGACATGAACATGCTGCGTAGGTAGCTGTTTATCAGTAAATATCTCCACTGAGATTAAGAAAAGCAGTAGCTTAATAAATTAAGTACTTCCTGGTATGGTTACTGTACTGGTAACTCCCCAAAAGAATCTGGATTGTGGTGAGGGAACAGAGAAAAAAGCTCATTTAGGAACGACATGAACATGCTGCGTAGGTAGCTGTTTATCAGTAAATATCTCCACTGAGATTAAGAAAAGCAGTAGCTTAATAAATTAAGTACTTCCTGGTATGTTTACTGTACTGGTAACTCCCCAAAAGAATCTGGATTGTGGTGAGGGAACAGAGAAAGAAGCTCATTTAGGACCTTCAATTACGAAGGGGGTAGGCAGCTGTATATCAGGGAGTAAACCTTCTGAGAATAAAAACAGCTGGAGCTTGTTAAGGTAATTACACAGTGGAAAGGATAATGTACTGGGAACTCCTCAGAAGAATCTGATTTGTGGTGAGGGGAGAGAGATAAAAGCTCATTTAGGAACGACATGAACATGCTGCGTAGGTAGCTGTTTATCAGTAAATATCTCCACTGAGATTAAGAAAAGCAGTAGCTTAATAAATTAAGTACTTCCTGGTATGTTTACTGTACTGGTAACTCCCCAAAAGAATCTGGATTGTGGTGAGGGAACAGAGAAAGAAGCTCATTTAGGACCTGCACTTACGAAGTAGGTAGGCAGCTGTTATCAGGGAGTAAACCTTCTGAGAATAAAAACAGCTGTAGCTTGTTAAGGTAATTACACAGGGGAAAGGATAATGTACGGGGAACTCCTCAGAAGAATCTGATTTGTGGTGAGGGGAGAGAGATAAAAGCTCATTTAGGAACGACATGAACATGTTGCGTAGGTAGCTGTTTATCAGTAAATATCTCCACTGAGATTAAGAAAAGTAGTAGCTTAATAAATTAAGTACTTCCTGGTATGGTTACTGTACTGGTAACTCCCGAAAAGAATCTCGATTGTGGTGAGGGAACAGAGAAAAAAGCTCATTTAGGAACGACATGAACATGCTGCGAAGGTAGCTGTTTATCAGTAAATATCTCCACTGAGATTAAGAAAAGCAGTAGCTTAATAAATTAAGTACTTCCTGGTATGGTTACTGTACTGGTAACTCCCCAAAAGAATCTGGATTGTGGTGAGGGAACAGAGAAAGAAGCTCATTTAGGACCTGCAATTACGAAGGGGGTAGGCAGCTGTATATCAGGGAGTAAACCTTCTGAGAATAAAAACAGCTGGAGCTTGTTAAGGTAATTACACAGTGGAAAGGATAATGTACTGGGAACTCCTCAGAAGAATCTGATTTGTGGTGAGGGGAGAGAGATAAAAGCTCATTTAGGAACGACATGAACATGCTGCGTAGGTAGCTGTTTCTCAAGAAATATCTCCACTGCGATTAAGAAAAGCAGTAGCTTAATAAATTAAGTACTTCCTGGTATGGTTACTGTACTGGTAACTCCCCAAAAGAATCTGGATTGTGGTGAGGGAACAGAGAAATAAGCTCATTTAGGACCTGCACTTACTAAGGAGGTAGGCAGCTGTTATCAGGGAGTAAACCTTCTGAGAATAAAAACAGCTCTAGCTTGTTAAGGTAATTACACAGGGGAAAGGATAATGTGCGGGGAACTCCTCAGAAGAATCTGATTTGTGGTGAGGGGAGAGAGATAAAAGCTCATTTCGGAACGACACGAACATGCTGCGTAGGTAGCTGTTTATCAGTAAATATCTCCACTGAGATTAAGAAAAGCAGTAGCTTAATAAATTAAGTACTTCCTGGTATGGTTACTGTACTGGTAACTCCCCAAAAGAATCTGGATTGTGGTGAGGGAACAGAGAAAAAAGCTCATTTAGGACCTGCACTTACGAAGGGGGTAGGCAGCTGTATATCAGGGAGTAAACCTTCTGAGAATAAAAACAGCTGGAGCTTGTAAAGGTAATTACACAGTGGAAAGGATAATGTACTGGGAACTCCTCAGAAGAATCTGATTTGTGGTGAGTGGAGAGAGATAAAAGATCATTTAGGAACGACATGAATATGCTGCGTAGGTAGCTGTTTATCAGTAAATATCTCCACTGAGATTAAGAAAAGCAGTAGTTTAATAAATTAAGTACTTCCTGGTATGGTTACTGTACTGGTAACTCCCCAAAAGAATCTGGATTGTGGTGAGGGAACAGAGAAAAAAGCTCATTTAGGACCTGCACTTACGAAGTGGGTAGGCAGCTGTATATCAGGTAGTAAACCTTCTGAGAATAAAAACAACTGGAGCTTGTTAAGGTAATTACACAGTGGAAAGGATAATGTACTGGGAACTCCTCAGAAGAATCTGATTTGTGGTGAGGGGAGAGAGATAAAAGCTCATTTAGGAACGACATGAACATGCTGCGTAGGTAGCTGTTTATCAGTAAATATCTCCACTGAGATTAAGAAAAGCAGTAGCTTAATAAATTAAGTACTTCCTGGTATGGTTACTGTACTGGTAACTAACCAAAAGAATCTGGATTGTGGTGAGGGAACAGAGAAAAAAGCTCATTTAGGAACCACATGAACATGCTGCGTAGGTAGCTGTTTATCAGTAAATATCTCCACTGAGATTAAGAAAAGCATTAGCTTAATAAATTAAGTACTTCCTGGTATGGTTACTGTACTGGTAACTCCCCAAAAGAATCTGGATTGTGGTGAGGGAACAGAGAAAAAAGCTCATTTAGGACCTGCACTTACGAAGGGGGTAGGCAGCTGTATATCAGGGAGTAAACCTTCTGAGAATAAAAACAGCTGGAGCTTGTTAAGGTAATTACACAGTGGAAAGGATAATGTACTGGGAACTCCTCAGAAGAATCTGATTTGTGGTGAGGGGAGAGAGATGAAAGCTCATTTAGGAACGACATGAACATGCTGCGTAGGTAGCTGTTTCTCAAGAAATATCTCCACTGAGATTAAGAAAAGCAGTAGCTTAATAAATTAAGTACTTCCTGGTATGGTTACTGTACTGGTAACTCCCCAAAAGAATCTGGATTGTGGTGAGGGATCAGAGAAAAAAGCTCATTTAGGACCTGCACTTACGAAGGGGGGAGGCATCAGTATATCAAGGAGTAAAACTTTTGAGAATAAAAACAGCTGGAGCTTGTTAAGGTAATTACACAGGGGAAAGCATAATGTACTGGGAACTCCTCAGAAGAGTCTGATTTGTGGTGAGGGGAGAGAGATAAAAGCTCATTTAGGAACGACATGAACATGCTGCGTAGGTAGCTGTTTATCAGTAAATATCTCCACTGAGATTAAGAAAAGCAGTAGCTTAATAAATTAAGTACTTCCTGGTATGGTTACTGTACTGGTAACTCCCCAAAAGAATCTGGATTGTGGTGAGGGAACAGAGAAAGAAGCTCATTTAGGACCTGCAATTACGAAGGAGGTAGGCAGCTGTTATCAGGGAGTAAACCTTCTGAGAATAAAAACAGCTGTAGCTTGTTAAGGTAATTACACAGGGGAAAGGATAATGTACGGGGAACTCCTCAGAAGAATCTGATTTGTGGTGAGGGGAGAGAGATAAAAGCTCATTTAGGAACGACACGAACATGCTGCGTAGTTAGCTGTTTATCAGTAAATATCTCCACTGAGATTAAGAAAAGCAGTAGCTTAATAAATTAAGTACTTCCTGGTATGGTTACTGTACTGGTAACTCCCCAAAAGAATCTGGATTGTGGTGAGGGAACAGAGAATAAAGCTCATTTAGGACCTGCACTTACGAAGGGGGTAGGCAGCTGTATATCAGGGAGTAAACCTTCTGAGAATAAAAACAGCTGGAGCTTGTTAAGGTAATTACACAGTGGAAAGGATAATGTACTGGGAACTCCTCAGAAGAATCTGATTTGTGGTGAGGGGAGAGAGATAAAAGCTCATTTATGAACGACATGAACATGCTGCGTAGGTAGCTGTTTATCAGTAAATATCTCCACTGAGATTAAGAAAAGCAGTAGCTTAATAAATTAAGTACTTCCTGGTATGGTTACTGTACTGGTAACTCCCCAAAAGAATCTGGATTGTGGTGAGGGAACAGAGAAAAAAGCTCATTTAGGACCTGCACTTACGAAGGGGGTAGGCAGCTGTATATCAGGGAGTAAACCTTCTGAGAATAAAAACAGCTGGAGCTTGTAAAGGTAATTACACAGTGGAAAGGATAATGTACTGGGAACTCCTCAGAAGAATCTGATTTGTGGTGAGTGGAGAGAGATAAAAGCTCATTTAGGAACGACATGAACATGCTGCGTAGGTAGCTGTTTATCAGTAAATATCTCCACTGAGATTAAGAAAAGCAGTAGTTTAATAAATTAAGTACTTCCTGGTATGGTTACTGTACTGGTAACTCCCCAAAAGAATCTGGATTGTGGTGAGGGAACAGAGAAAAAAGCTCATTTAGGACCTGCACTTACGAAGTGGGTAGGCAGCTGTATATCAGGTAGTAAACCTTCTGAGAATAAAAACAACTGGAGCTTGTTAAGGTAATTACACAGTGGAAAGGATAATGTACTGGGAACTCCTCAGAAGAATCTGATTTGTGGTGAGGGGAGAGAGATAAAAGCTCATTTAGGAACGACATGAACATGCTGCGTAGGTAGCTGTTTATCAGTAAATATCTCCACTGAGATTAAGAAAAGCAGTAGCTTAATAAATTAAGTACTTCCTGGTATGGTTACTGTACTGGTAACTCCCCAAAAGAATCTGGATTGTGGTGAGGGAACAGAGAAAAAAGCTCATTTAGGAACCACATGAACATGCTGCGTAGGTAGCTGTTTATCAGTAAATATCTCCACTGAGATTAAGAAAAGCAGTAGCTTAATAAATTAAGTACTTCCTGGTATGGTTACTGTACTGGTAACTCCCCAAAAGAATCTGGATTGTGGTGAGGGAACAGAGAAAAAAGCTCATTTAGGACCTGCACTTACGAAGGGGGTAGGCAGCTGTATATCAGGGAGTAAACCTTCTGAGAATAAAAACAGCTGGAGCTTGTTAAGGTAATTACACAGTGGAAAGGATAATGTACTGGGAACTCCTCAGAAGAATCTGATTTGTGGTGAGGGGATAGAGATGAAAGCTCATTTAGGAACGACATGAACATGCTGCGCAGGTAGCTGTTTCTCAAGAAATATCTCCACTGAGATTAAGAAAAGCAGTAGCTTAATAAATTAAGTACTTCCTGGTATGGTTACTGTACTGGTAACTCCCCAAAAGACTCTGGATTGTGGTGAGGGATCAGAGAAAAAAGCTCATTTAGGACCTGCACTTACGAAGGGGGGAGGCATCAGTATATCAGGGAGTAAAACTTTTGAGAATAAAAACAGCTGGAGCTTGTTAAGGTAATTACACAGGGGAAAGCATAATGTACTGGGAACTCCTCAGAAGAGTCTGATTTGTGGTGAGGGGAGAGAGATAAAAGCTCATTTAGGAACGACATGAACATGCTGCGTAGGTAGCTGTTTATCAGTAAATATCTCCACTGAGATTAAGAAAAGCAGTAGCTTAATAAATTAAGTACTTCTTGGTATGGATACTGTAATGGTAACTCCCCAAAAGAATCTGGATTGTGGTGAGGGAACAGAGAAAAAAAGCTCATTTAGGAACGACATGAACATGCTGCGTACCTAGCTGTTTATCAGTAAATATCTCCACTGAGATTAAGAAAAGCAGTAGCTTAATAAATTAAGTACTTCCTGGTATGGTTACTGTACTGGTAACTCCCCAAAAGAATCTGGATTGTGGTGAGGGAACAGAGAAAAAAGCTCATTTATGATCTGCACTTACGAAAGGGTAGGCAGCTGTATATCAGGGAGTAAACCTTCTGAGAATAAAAACAACTGGAGCTTGTTAAGGTAATTACACAGGGGAAAGGATAATGTACTGGGAACTCCTCAGAAGAATCTGATTTGTGGTGAGGGGAGAGAGATAAAAGCTCATTTAGGAACGACATGAACATGCTGCGTAGGTAGCTATTTATCAGTAAATATCTCCACTGAAATAAAGAAAAGCAGTAGCTTAATAAATTAAGTACTTCCTGGTATGGTTACTGTACTGGTAACTCCCCAATAGAATCTGGATTGTGGTGAGGGAACAGAGAGAAAAGCTCATTTAGGACCTGCACTTACGAAGGGGGTAGGCAGCTGTATATCAGGGAGTAAACCTTCTGAGAATAAAAACAGCTGGAGCTTGTTAAGGTAATTACACAGGGGAAAGGATAATGTACTGGGAACTCCTCAGAAGAATCTGATTTTTGGTGAGGGGAGAGAGATAAAAGCTCATTTAGCAACGACATGAACATCCTGCGTAGGTAGCTGTTTATCAGTAAATATCTCCACTGAGATTAAGAAAAGCAGTAGCTTAATAAATTAAGTACTTTCTGGTATGATTACTGTACTGGTAACTCCCCAAAAGAATCTGGATTGTGGTGAGGGAACAGAGAAAAAAGCTCATTTAGGACCTGCACTTACGAAGGGGGTAGGCAGCTGTATATCAGGGATTAAACCTTCTGAGAATTAAAACAGCTGGAGCTTGTTAAGGTAATTACACAGGGGAAAGGATAATGTACTTGGAGCTCCTCAGAATAATCTGATTTGTGGTGAGGGGAGAGAGATAAAAGCTCATTTAGGAACGACATAATCATGCTGCAAACGTAGCTGTTTATCAGTAAATATCTCCACTGAGATTAAGAAAAGCAGTAGCGTAATAAATTAAGTACTTCCTGGTATGGTTACAGTACTGGTAACTCCCCAAAAGAATCTGGATTGTGGGGAGGGAACAGAGAAAAAAGCTCATTTAGGACCTGCACTTACGAAGGTGGTAGGCAGTTTTATATCAGGGAGTAAACCTTCTGAGAATAAAAACAGCTGGAGCTTGTTAAGGTAATTACACAGGGGAAAGGATAATGCACTGGGAACTCCACAGAAGAATCTGATTTGTGATGAGGGGAGAGAGATAAAAGCTCATTTAGGAACGACATGAACATGCTGCTTAGGTAGGTGTTTATCAGTAAATATCTCCACTGAGATTAAGAAAAGCAGTAGCGTAATAAATTAAGTACTTCCTGGTATGGTTACTGTACTGGTAACTCCCCAAAAGAATCTGGATTGTGGTGAGGGAACAGAGAATAAAGCTCATTTAGGACCTGCACTTACGTAGGTGGTAGGCAGCTGTATATCAGGGATTAAACCTTCTGAGAATTAAAACAGCTGGAGCTTGTTAAGGTAATTACACAGGGGAAAGGATAATGTACTTGGAACTCCTCAGAAGAGTCTGATTTGTGGAGAGGGGAGAGAGATAAAAGCTCATTTAGGAACGACATGAACATGATGCGTAGGTAGCTGTGTATCAGTAAATATCTCCACTGAGATTAAGAAAAGCAGTAGCTTAATAAATTAAGTACTTCCTGGTATGGTTACTGTACTGGTAACTCCCCAAAAGAATCTGGATTGTGGTGAGGGAACAGAGAAAAAAGCTCATTTAGGACCTCCACTTACGAAGGGGTTAGGCAGCTGTCTATCAGGGAGTATCGCTTCTGAGAATAAAAACTGCTGGAGCTTGTGAAGGTAATTACACAGGGGAAAGAATAATGTACTGGGAACTCCTTTGAAGAATCTGATTTGTGGTGAGGTTAGAGAGATTAAAGCTCATTTAAGAACGACATGAACATGCTGCATATGTTGCTGTTTATCAGTAAATATCTCCACTGAGATTAAGAAAAGCAGTAGCTTAATAAATTAAGTACTTCCTGCTATGGATACTGTAATGGTAACTCCCCAAAAGAATCTGGATTGTGGTGAGGGAACAGAGAAAAAATGCTCATTTAGGAACGGCATGAACATGCTGCGTAGGTAGCTGTTTATCAGTAAATATCTCCACTGAGATTAAGAAAAGCAGTAGCTTAATAAATTAAGTTCTTCCTGGTATAGTTACTGTACTGGTAACTCCCCAAAAGAATCTGGATTGTGGTGAGGGAACAGAGAAAAAAGCTCATTTAGGACCTGCACTTACGATGGGATAGGCAGCTGTATATAAGGGAGTCAACCTTCAGAGAATAAAATAGCTGGAGCTTGTTAAGGTAATTACACAGGGGAAAGGATAATGTACTGGGAATTCCTCAGAAGAATCTGATTTGTGGTGAGGGGAGAGAGATAAAAGCTCATTTAGGAAGGACATGAACATGCTGCGTCGGTAGCTGTTTATCAGTAAATATCTCCACTGAGATTAAGAAAAGCAGTAGCTTAATAATTTAAGTACTTCCTAGTATGGTTACTGTACTGGTAACACCCCAAAAGAATCTGGATTGTGGTGATTTAACAGAGAAAAAAAGCTCATTTAGGACCTGCACTTACGAAGGGGGTAGGCAGCAGTATATCAGGGAGTAAACCTTCTGAGAATAAAAACAGCTGGAGCTTGTTAAGGTAATTACACAGGGGAAAGGATAATGTACTTGAAACTCCTCAGAAGAATCTGATTTGTGGTGAGGGGAGAGAGATAACAGCTCATTTAGGAACGATATGAACATGCTGCGTAGGTAGCTGTTTATCAGTAAATATCTCCACTGAGATTAAGAAAATCAGTAGCTTAATAAATTAAGTACTTCCAGGTATGGTTACTGTACTGGTAACTCCCCAAAAGAATCTGTATTGTGGTGCGGGAACAGAGAAAAAAGCTCATTTAGGACCCGCACTTACGAAGGGTGTAGGCAGCTGCATATCAGGGAGTAAACCTTCGGAGAATAAAAACAGCTGGAGCTTGTCAAGGTAATTACACAGAGGAAAGGATAATGTACTGGGAACTCCTCAGAAGAATCTGATTTGTGGTGAGGGGAGAGAGATAAAAGCTCATTTAGGAACGACAAGAACATGCTGCATAGGTAGCTGTTTATCAGTAAATATCTCCACTGAGATTACGAAAAGCAGTAGCTTAATAAATAAAATATTTCCTGGTATGGTTACTGTACTGGTACTCCCCAAAAGAATCTGGATTGTGGTGAGTGAACAGAGAATATAGCTCATTTAGGAACTGCAATTACGAAGGGGGTAGGCAGCTGTATATCAGGGAGTAAACCTTCTGAGAATAAAAACAGCTGGAGCTTGTTAAGGTAATTACACAGGGGAAACGATAATGTACTGGGAACTCCTCAGAAGAATCTGATTTGTGGTGAGGGGAGTGAGATAAAAGCTCATTTAGGAACGAAATGAACATGCTGCATACGTAGCTGTTTATCAGTAAATATCTCCACTGAGATTAAGAAAAGCAGTAGCTTAATAAATTAAGTACTTGCTGGTATGGATACTGTACTGGAAACTCCGCAAAAGAATCTGAATTGTGGTGAGGGAACAGAGAAAAAAACTCATTTAGGAACGACATGAACATGCTGCGTAGGTAGCTGTTTATCAGTAAATTTCTCCACTGAGATTAAGAAAATCAGTAGCTTAATAAATTAAGTACTTCCTGGTATGGTTACTGTACTGGTAACTCCCCAAAAGAACCTGGATTGTGGGAGAGAACAGAGAAAAAAGCTCATTTAAGACCTGCACTTACGATGGGGTTAGGCAGCTGTATATCAGGGAGTAAACCTTCTGAGAATAAAAACAGCTGGATCTTCTTAAGGTAATTACACAGCGGAAAGGATAATGTACTGGGAACTCCTCAGAAGAATCTGATTTGTGGTGAGGGGAGAGAGATAAAAGCTCATTTAGGAACGACGTGAACATGCTGCGTAGGTAGGTGTTTATCAGTAAATATCTCCACTGAGATTAAGAAAAGCAGTAGCTTAATAAATTAAGTACTTCCTGATATGGTTACTGTACTGGTAACTCCCCAAAAGAATCTGGATTGTGGTGAGGTAACAGAGAAAAAAGCTCATTTAGGACCTGCACTTACGAAGGGGGTAGGAAGCTGTACATCAGGGAGTAAACCTTCTGAGAATAAAAACAGCTGGAGCTTGTTAAGGTAATTACACAGGGGAAAGGATAATGTACTGGGAACTCCTCAGAAGAATCTGATATGTGGTGAGGGGAGAGAGATAAAAGCTCATTTAGTAACGACATGAACATGCTGCGTAGGTAGCTGTTTATCAGTAAATATCTCCACTGAGGTTAAGAAAAGCAGTAGCTTAATAAACTAAGTACTTCCTGGTATGGTTACTGTACTGGTAACTCCCCAAAAGAATCTGGATTGTGGTGAGGGAACAGAGAAAAAAGCTCATTTAGGACCTGCACTTACGAAGGGGGTAGGCAGCTGTATATCAGGGAGTAAACCTTCTGAGAATAAAAACAGCTGGAGCTTGTTAAGGTAATTACACAGGGGAAAGGATAATGTACTGGGAACTCCTCAGAAGAATCTGATTTGTGGTGTGGGGAGAGAGATAAAAGCTCATTTAGGAACGACATGAACATGCTGCGTATGTAGCTGTTTATCAGTAAATATCTCCACTGAGGTTAAGAAAAGCAGTAGCTTAATAAATTAATTACTTCCTGGTATGGTTACTCTACTGGTACCTCCTCAAAAGAATCTGGATTGTGGTGAGGGAACAGAGAAAAAAGCTCATTTAGGACCACACTTACGAAGGGGATAGGCAGCTGTATATCAGGGAGTAAACCTTCTGAGAATAAAAACAGCTGGAGCTTGTTAAGGTAATTACACAGGGGAAAGGATAATGTACTGGGAACTCCTCAGAAGAATCTGATTTGTGGTGAGGGGAGAGAGATAAAAGCTCATTTAAGAACGACATGAACATGCTGCGTAGGTAGCTGTTTATCAGTAAATATCTCCACTGAGATTAAGAAAAGCAGTAGCTTAATAAATTAAGTACTTCGTGGTATGGTTACTGTACTGGTAACACCCCAAAAGAATCTGGATTGTGGTGAGGGAACAGAGAAAAAAGCTCATTTAGGACCTGCACTTACGAAGGGGGTAGGCAGCTGTATATCAGGGAGTAAACCTTCTGAGAATAAAAACAGCTGGAGCTTGTTAAGGTAATTACACAGGGGAAAGGATAATGTACTGGGAACTCCTCAGAAGAATCTGATTTGTGGTGCCGGGAGAGAGATAAAAGCTCCTTTAGGAACGACATGAACATGCTGCGTAGGTAGCTGTTTATCAGTAAATATCTCCACTGAGATTAAGAAAAGCAGTAGCTTAATAAATTAAGTACTTCCTGGTATGGTTACTGTACTGGTAACTCCCCAAAAGAACCTGGATTGTGGGAGAGAACAGAGAAAAAAAGCTCATTTAAGACCTGCACTTACGAAGGGGTTAGGCAGCTGTATATCAGGGAGTAAACCTTCTGAGAATAAAAACAGCTGGAGCTTCTTTAGGTAATTACACAGGGGAAAGGATAATGTACTGGGAACTCCTCAGAAGAATCTGATTTGTGGTGAGGGGAGAGAGATAAAAGCTCATTTAGGAACGACGTGAACATGCTGCGTAGGTAGGTGTTTATCAGTAAATATCTCCACTGAGATTAAGAAAAGCAGTAGCTTAATAAATTAAGTACTTCCTGGTATGGTTACTGTACTGGTAACTCCCCAAAAGAATCTGGATTGTGGTGAGGTAACAGAGAAAAAAGCTCATTTAGGACCTGCACTTACGAAGGGGGTAGGCAGCTGTATATCAGGGAGTAAACCTTCTGAGAATAAAAACAGCTGGAGCTTGTTAAGGTAATTACACAGGGGAAAGGATAATGTACTGGGAACTCCTCAGAAGAATCTGATATGTGGTGACGGGAGAGAGATAAAAGCTCATTTAGGAACGACATGAACATGCTGCGTAGGTAGCTGTTTATCAGTAAATATCTCCACTGAGATTAAGAAAAGCAGTAGCTCAATAAATTAAGTACTTCCTGGTATGGTTACTGTACTGGTAACTCCCCAAAAGAATCTGGATTGTGGTGAGGGAACAGAGAAAAAAGCTCATTTAGGACCTGCACTTACGGAGGGGGTAGGCAGCTGTATATCAGGGAGTAAACCTTCTGAGAATAAAAACAGCTGGAGCTTGTTAAGGTAATTACACAGGGGAAAGGATAATGTACTGGGAACTCCTCAGAAGAATCTGATTTGTGGTGTTGAGAGAGATAAAAGCTCATTTAGGAACGACATGAACATGCTGCGTATGTAGCTGTTTATCAGTAAATATCTCCACTGAGTTTAAGAAAAGCAGTAGCTTAATAAATTAAGTACTTCCTGGTATGGTTACTGTACTGGTACCTCCTCAAAATTATCTGGATTGTGGTGAGGGAACAGAGAAAAAAGCTCATTTAGGACCACACTTACGAAGGGGGTAGGCAGCTGTATATCAGGGAGTAAACCTTCTGAGAATAAAAACACCTGGAGGTGTTAAATTAATTACACAGGGGAAAGGATAATGTACTGGGAACTCCTCAGAAGAATCTGATTTGTGGTGAGGGGAGGGAGTAAACCTTCTGAGAATAAAAACAGCTGGAGCTTGTTAAGGTAATTACACAGGGGAAAGGATAATGTACTGGGAACTCCTCAGAAGAATTTGATTTGTTGTGAGGGGAGAGAGATAAAAGCTCATTTAGGAACGACATGAACATGCTGCGTAGGTAGCTGTTTATCAGTAAATATCTGCAATGAGATTAAGATAAGCAGTAGCTTAATAAATTAAGTACTTCCTGGTATGGTTAGTGTACTGGTAACTCCCCAAAAGAATCTGGATTGTGGTGAGGGAACAGAGAAAAAAGCTCATTTAGGACCTGCACTTAGGAAGGGGGTAGGCAGCTGTATATCAGGGAGTAAACCTTCTGAGAATAAAAACAGCTGGAGCTTGTTAAGGTAATTACACAGGGGAAAGGATAATGTACTGGGAACTCCTCAGAAGAATCTGATTTGTGGTGAGCGGAGGGAGTAAACCTTCTGAGAATAAAAACAGCTGGAGCTTTTTAAGGTAATTACACAGGGGAAAGGATAATGTACTGGGAACTCCTCAGAAGAATCTGATTTGTGGTGAGCGGAGGGAGTAAACCTTCTGAGAATAAAAACAGCTGGAGCTTTTTAAGGTAATTACACAGGGGAAAGGATAATGTACTGGGAACTCCTCAGAAGAATCTGATTTGTGGGGAGGGGAGAGAGATAAAAGCTCATTTAAGAACGACATGAACATGCTGCGTAGGTAGCTGTTTATCAGTAAATATCTCCACTGAGATTAAGAAAAGCAGTAGCTTAATAAATTAAGTACTTCCTGGTATGGTTACTGTACTGGTACCTCCTCAAAAGAATCTGGATTGTGGTGAGGGAACAGAGAAAAAAGCTCATTTAGGACCACACTTACAAAGGGGGTAGGCAGCTGTATATCAGGGAGTAAACCTTCTGAGAATAAAAACAGCTGGAGGTGTTAAATTAATTACACAGGGGAAAGGATAATGTACTGGGAACTCCTCAGAAGAATCTGATTTGTGGTGAGGGGAGAGAGATAAAAGCTCATTTAGGAACGACATGAACATGCTGCGTATGTAGCTGTTTATCAGTGAATATCTCCACTGAGATTAAGAAAAGCAGTAGCTTAATAAATTAAGTACTTCCTGGTATTGTTACTATACTGGTAACTCCCCAAAAGAATCTGAATTGTGGTGAGGGAACAGAGGAAAAAATCTCATTTAGGACCTGCACTTAGGAAGGGGGTAGGCAGCTGTATATCAGGGAGTAAACCTTCTGAGAATAAAAACAGCTGGAGCGGGTTAAGGTAATTACACAGGGGAAAGGATAATGTACTGGGAACTCCTCAGAAGAATCTGTTTTGTGGTGAGGGGAGAGAGATAAAAGCTCATTTAGGAACGACTTGAACATGCTGCGTAGGTAGCTGTTTATCAGTAAATATCTCCACTGAGATTAAGAAAAGCAGAAGATAAATAAATTAAGTACTTCCTGGTATGGTTACTGTACTGGTAACTCCCCAAAAGAACCTGGATTGTGGGAGAGAACAGAGAAAAAAGCTCATTTAAGACCTGCACTTACGAAGGGGTTAGGCAGCTGTATATCAGGGAGTAAACCTTCTGAGAATAAAAACAGCTGGAGCTTCTTTAGGTAATTACACAGGGGAAAGGATAATGTACTGGGAACTCCTCAGAAGAATCTGATTTGTGGTGAGGGGAGAGAGATAAAAGCTCATTTAGGAACGACGTGAACATGCTGCGTAGGTAGGTGTTTATCAGTAAATATCTCCACTGAGATTAAGAAAAGCAGTAGCTTAATAAATTAAGTACTTCCTGGTATGGTTACTGTACTGGTAACTCCCCAAAAGAATCTGGATTGTGGTGAGGTAACAGAGAAAAAAGCTCATTTAGGACCTGCACTTACGAAGGGGGTAGGCAGCTGTATATCAGGGAGTAAACCTTCTGAGAATAAAAACAGCTGGAGCTTGTTAAGGTAATTACACAGGGGAAAGGATAATGTACTGGGAACTCCTCAGAAGAATCTGATATGTGGTGACGGGAGAGAGATAAAAGCTCATTTAGGAACGACATGAACATGCTGCGTAGGTAGCTGTTTATCAGTAAATATCTCCACTGAGATTAAGAAAAGCAGTAGCTCAATAAATTAAGTAGTTCGTGGTATGGTTACTGTACTGGTAACTCCCCAAAAGAATCTGGATTGTGGTGAGGGAACAGAGAAAAAAGCTCATTTAGGACCTGCACTTACGAAGGGGGTAGGCAGCTGTATATCAGGGAGTAAACCTTCTGAGAATAAATACAGCTGGAGCTTGTTAAGGTAATTACACAGGGGAAAGGATAATGTACTGGGAACTCCTCAGAAGAATCTGATTTGTGGTGAGGGGAGGGAGTAAACCTTCTGAGAATAAAAACAGCTGGAGCTTGTTAAGGTAATTACACAGGGGAAAGGATAATGTACTGGGAACTCCTCAGAAGAATTTGATTTGTTGTGAGGGGAGAGAGATAAAAGCTCATTTAGGAACGACATGAACATGCTGCGTAGGTAGCTGTTTATCAGTAAATATCTGCAATGAGATTAAGATAAGCAGTAGCTTAATAAATTAAGTACTTCCTGGTATGGTTACTGTACTGGTAACTCCCCAAAAGAATCTGGATTGTGGTGAGGGAACAGAGAAAAAAGCTCATTTAGGACCTGCACTTAGGAAGGGGGTAGGCAGCTGTATATCAGGGAGTAAACCTTCTGAGAATAAAAACAGCTGGAGCTTGTTAAGGTAATTACACAGGGGAAAGGATAATGTACTGGGAACTCCTCAGAAGAATCTGATTTCTGGTGAGCGGAGGGAGTAAACCTTCTGAGAATAAAAACAGCTGGAGCTTTTTAGGTAATTACACAGGGGAAAGGATAATGTACTGGGAACTCCTCAGAAGAATCTGATTTGTGGTGTGGGGAGAGAGATAAAAGCTCATTTAAGAACGACATGAACATGCTGCGTATGTAGCTGTTTATCAGTAAATATCTCCACTGAGGTTAAGAAAAGCAGTAGCTTAATAAATTAAGTACTTCCTGGTATGGTTACTGTACTGGTACCTCCTCAAAAGAATCTGGATTGTGGTGAGGGAACAGAGAAAAAAGCTCATTTAGGACCACACTTACAAAGGGGGTAGGCAGCTGTATATCAGGGAGTAAACCTTCTGAGAATAAAAACAGCTGGAGGTGTTAAATTAATTACACAGGGGAAAGGATAATGTACTGGGAACTCCTCAGAAGAATCTGATTTGTGGTGAGGGGAGAGAGATAAAAGCTCATTTAAGAACGACATGAACATGCTGCGTAGGGTAGCTGTTTATCAGTAAATATCTCCACTGAGATTAAGAAAAGCAGTAGCTTAATAAATTAAGTACTTCGTGGTATGGTTACTGTACTGGTAACACCCCAAAAGAATCTGGGTTGTGGTGAGGGAATAGAGAAAAAAGCTCATTTAGGACCTGCACTTACGAAGGGGGTAGGCAGCTGTATATCAGGGAGTAAACCCTTCTGAGAATAAAACAGCTGGAGCTTGTTAAGGTAATTACACAGGGGAAAGGATAATGTACTGGGAACTCCTCAGAAGAATCTGATTTGTGGTGCCGGGAGAGAGATAAAAGCTCCTTTAGGGAACGACATGAACATGCTGCGTAGGTAGCTGTTTATCAGTAAATATCTCCACTGAGATTAAGAAAAGCAGTAGCTTAATAAATTAAGTACTTCCTGGTATGGTTACTGTACTGGTAACTCCGCAAAGAATCTGGATTGTGGTGAGGGAAGAGAGAAAAAAGCTCATTAGGACCTGCACTTACGAAGGGGGTAGGCAGTTGCATACCAGGGAGTAAACCTTCTGAGAATAAAAAACTGCTGGAGCTTGTTAAGGTAATTACACAGGGGAAAACGATAATGTACTGGGAACTCCTCAGAAGAATCTGATTTGTGGTGAGGGGAGTGAGATAAAAGCTCATTTAGGAACGAAATGAACATGCTGCTTACGTAGGTGTTTTATCAGTAAATATCTCCACTGAGATTAAGAAAAGCAGTAGCTTAATAAATTAAGTACTTCCTGGTATGGATACTGTACTGAAACTCCCCAAAAGAATCTGAATTGTGGTGAGGGAACAGAGAAAAAAGCTCATTTAGGTACGACATGAACATGCTGCGTAGGTAGCTGTTTATCAGTAAATTTCTCCACTGAGATTAAGAAAATCAGTAGCTTAATAAATTAAGTACTTCCTGGTATGGTTACTGTACTGGTAACTCCCCAAAAGATCTGGATTGTGGTGAGGGGAACAGAGAAAAAAGCAAATTTAGGACCTGCACTTACGAAGGGGTTAGGCAGCTGTATATGAGGAAGTAAAACCTTCGGAGAATAAAAACAGCTGGAGCTTGTTAAGATAATTACACAGGGGAAAGGATAATGTACTGGGAAACTCCTCAGAAGAATCTGATTTGTGGTGAGGGGAGAGAGATAAAAGCTCATTTAGGAACGACATGAACATGCTGCGTATGTAGCTGTTTATCAGTGAATATCTCCACTGAGATTAAGAAAAGCAGTAGCTAATAAATTAAGTACTTCCTGGTATTGTTACTATACTGTAACTCCCCAAAAGAATCTGAATTGTGGTGAGGGAACAGAGGAAAAATCTCATTTAGGACCTGCACTTAGGAAGGGGGTAGGCAGCTGTATATCAGGGAGTAAACCTTCTGAGAATAAAAACAGCTGGAGCGGGTTAAGGTAATTACACAGGGGAAAGGATAATGTACTGGGAACTCCTCAGAAGAATCTGTTTTGTGGTGAGGGGGAGAGAGATATAAGCTCATTTAGGAACGACTTGAACATGCTGCGTAGGTAGCTGTTTATCAGTAAATATCTCCACTGAGATTAAGAAAAGGCAGAAGATAAATAAATTAAGTACTTCCTGGTATGGTTACTGTACTGTAACTCCCCAAAAGAACCTGGATTGTGGGGAGAGAACAGAGAAAAAAGCTCATTTAAGACCTGCACTTACGAAGGGGTTAGGCAGCTGTATATCAGGGAGTAAACCTTCTGAGAATAAAAACAGCTGGGAGCTTCTTTAGGTAATTACACAGGGGAAAGGATAATGTACTGGGAACTCCTCAGAAGAATCTGATTTGTGGTGAGGGGAGAGAGATAAAAGCTCATTTAGGAACGACGTGAACATGCTGCGTAGGTAGGTGTTTATCAGTAAATATCTCCACTGAGATTAAGAAAGCAGTAGCTTAATAAATTAAGTACTTCCTGGTATGGTTACTGTACTGGTAACTCCCCAAAAGAATCTGGATTGTGGTGAGGTAACAGAGAAAAAAGCTCATTTAGGACCTGCACTTACGAAGGGGGTAGGCAGCTGTATATCAGGGAGTAAACCTTCTGAGAATAAAAAACAGCTGGAGCTTGTTAAGGTAATTACACAGGGGAAAGGATAATGTACTGGGAACTCCTCAGAAGAATCTGATATGTGGTGACGGGAGAGAGATAAAAGCTCATTTAGGGAACGACATGAACATGCTGCGTAGGTAGCTGTTTATCAGTAAATATCTCCACTGAGATTAAGAAAAGCAGTAGCTCAATAAATTAAGTACTTCCTGGTATGGTTACTGTACTGGTAACTCCCCAAAAGAATCTGGATTGTGGTGAGGGAACAGAGAAAAAAGCTCATTTAGGACCTGCACTTACGGAGGGGGTAGGCAGCTGTATATCAGGGAGTAAACCTTCTGAGAATAAAAACAGCTGGAGCTTGTTAAGGTAATTACACAGGGGAAAGGATAATGTACTGGGAACTCCTCAGAAGAATCTGATTTGTGGTGTTGAGAGAGATAAAAGCTCATTTAGGAACGACATGAACATGCTGCGTATGTAGCTGTTTATCAGTAAATATCTCCACTGAGGTTAAGAAAAGCAGTAGCTTAATAAATTAAGTACTTCCTGGTATGGTTACTATACTGGTAAATCCCCAAAAGAATCTGGATTGTGGTGAGGGAACAGAGAAAAAAGATCATTTAGGAACGACATGAACGTGCTGCGTAGGTAGCTGTTTATCAATAAATATCTAAACTGAGATTAAGAAAAGCAGTAGATTAATAAATTAAGTACTTCCTGGTATGGTTACTGTACTGGTAACTCCCCAAAAGAACCTGGATTGTGGTGAGAGAACAGAGAAAAAAAGCTCATTTAAGACCTGCACTTACGAAGGGGGTAGGCAGCTGTATACCAGGGAGTAAACCTTCTTAGAATAAAAACAGCTGTAGCTTGTTAAGGTAATTACACAGGGGAAAGGATAATGTACTGGGAACTCCTCAGAAGAATCTGATTTGTGGTGAGGGGACAGAGATAAAAGCTCATTTAGGAACGACATGAACATGCTGCGTAGGTAGCTGTTTATCAGTAAATATCTAAACTGAGATTAAGAAAAGCAGTACCTTAATAAGTTAAGTGCTTCCTGGTCTGGTTACTGTACTGTGACTCCACAAAAGAATCTGGATTGTGGTGAGGGAACAGAGAAAAAAGCTCATTTAGGACCTGCACTTACGAAGTGTGTAGGCAGTTGTATATCAGGGAGTAAACCTTCTGAGAATAAAAACAGCTGGATCTTGTTAAGGTAATAACACAGGGGGAAGGATAATGTACTGGGAAACTCCTCAGAAGAATCTGATTTGTGGTGAGGGGAGAGAGATAAAAGCTCATTTAGGAACGACATGAACATGCTGCGTAGGTAGCTGTTTATCAGTAAATATCTCCACTGAGTTAAGAAAAGCAGTAGCTTAATAAATTAAGTACTTCCTGGTATGGTTACTGTACTGGTAACTCCCCAAAAGAATCTGGATTGTGGTTAGGGAAGAGAGAAAAAAGCTCATTTAGGACCTGCACTTACGAAGGGCGTAGTCAGTTGTATATCAGGGAGTAAACTTTCTGAGAATAAAAACAGCTGGACCTTGTAAGGTAAATACACAGGGGAAAGGATAATGTACTGGGAACTCCTCAGAAGAATCTGATTTGTGGTGAGGGGAGAGAGATAAAAGCTCATTTAGGAACGACATGAACATGCTGCGTAGGTAGCTGTTTATTCAGTAAATATCTCCACTGAGATTAAGAAAAGCAGTAGCTTAATAAATTAAGTACTTACTGGTATGGTTACAGTACTGGTAACTCCCAAAAGAATCTGGATTGTGGTGAGGGAACAGAGAAAAAAGCTCATTTAGGACCTGCACTTACGAAGGTGGTAGGCAGTTTTTATATCAGGGAGTAAACCTTCTGAGAATAAAAACAGCTGGAGCTTGTTAAGGTAATTACACAGGGGAAAGGATAATGCACTGGGAACTCCACAGAAGAATCTGATTTGTGATGAGGGGAGAGAGATAAAAGCTCATTTAGGAACGACATGAACATACTGCGTAGGTAGCTGTGTATCAGTAAATATCTCCACTGAGATTAAGAAAAGCAGTAGCTTAATAAATTAAGTAATTTCTGGTATGGTTACTGTACTGGTAACTCCCCAAAAGAATCTGGATTCTGGTGAGGGAACAGAGAAAAAAGCTCATTTAGGACCTGCACTTACGAAGGGGTTAGGCAGCTGTATATCA
>NW_025961922.1:0-87866 GCF_023159225.1 Perognathus longimembris pacificus | reverse complement strand
TCATGGTTTTCAACTGAATCTAGTCTAAAATAAAGTCTTTGTTGATCCACATAGAACACAAATATTCCCAGTATCATCTGCACATTAGAATATTAATGCGTTGTGCCTTTAAAAATTTTTCAAACCCTACAGGCTCATTACAAACTGCAAACAATAGCCTGTGGACTTGAACTATTCAAACAGCAGTTAACATGCATATATTTATGAAATTATAATCAATTTCTCTACACTGTCTTTTATATCTCTATTATATAATTGAACGCTTATATAGCTCAAGTACTTGGACATTGCACACTTACAAATGAAGATGCATTTATTGATTAAGATTAAGGATAGAGAGACCCATGATAGCTCTTACAATTGTCCTTAAAGTTCCCTGAATTACATCATTGTCAATTTTGCCAATTTTGATAGTATTCTTAAATTAGGTCATGATACAATCTGAAACAGTCCATTTTTATTTGTAGCCTGTTGTACAACAGCTCTTAGAAGGCAAAATAGAGAACAGACACTTAAAGAATCATACGAATAAAATATTTCCAGTGATATTCATAAGTTTTCTTTATTTGCTTTAACAAAGCCCAAAGTCATTATGGAATATCTGTTACAGTCCTTGGTATTTCCCATGGGCTTATAAAAGAGAGGTATTCCAACCCTTTGTTTAGCCTTATATCATGACCAACACTGTAAATTTTAAATTGATGGGCCTCAATATAGAAGTGATACAGTGTCTATTGTTACATACCACATGCACAACCCACTTTTAAGCATTTAACACAGACAACGTCTAATTTATATAAATAAATATATGATTCGCAAACGCAGAAAGCTTTTATGTCCAATAACTATGAATCATTAACTCATATCTTTGGATAAAGTACGTTTTTATTGTACATTGCCTGATAAATTTCCTGCACTAATTCTTAAGCTAAATCAATATTATATTTCAGTTTGCTCACAGTAAAGCAATTCACTTTTCCTTTATCTTTTAATGTCAATACCCATTGCTGCTGTTACAATAAAAATAATATATGGATGCTTTGTCATAGGGCAAAACTCATGACGCTATTTTCTCTTCTTTAATCTGTGATTCCTTGTGATTTTTATTTGAATAACAAACAGGATGAAAACTCAAGAATGTGGAGTGATAAGGCAAGTTATTCTGCAGGAGAACAACAGAAATATCCTTGTCAACTTGCGGATTGATGAGAGTACCTGTGAAAATTTAGACATGTACTCATAGTTTTGTTCTATACTTTGTAAGACACTTTCCGTATAATGATGCCTTCTTTTTACATTTGTGTTTTGTATAAAATTTTAGATACAGAAATGTAGTTCAAATATTACCAATTTGGATTGAAATCTTAGGATTATTACTTCTCATGTACTCATAAATATTTACTATTTTTGGCCTAAGACTAGGTGACATTACATGGTTTGTGTCTCTATGTGTATAATCTAGGGTATGGCTTGAAGAAATGTGCCCGGGTCTTTAAAATGATGACTTCTTCATTGGTTTACCTGTACAACTCCCTCCACGTGGGTCAAGAAACACAAGTGTCCAATTATAATGTTCCAGAAGCTGTCCAATTAATGGGTTTCAGTGTATATGGAAGTTAAGAAAGCAGGGAATTCATTCATGATAATAGGCAATTGTTCAATTTTCAGTACCTCTAGAAGAACCAAGGATATTTCTAGTGTTTGTAGACACAATACAGACATATGTTTTAGCACTCTATGCACCGAAAGAAAAAATTGTGTTTTTATTTGTGGCTTTGTAGAAATAATCAGTTGCCCTACCCTGTGTTCAACAAGTATTTCTCCTTGTCTTATTTATGAGTAAAAATAATAAAAAAATGTCTAAACCTATGAATGTCTTTTGATTTCCCCTAATAATTGAGACAAGCATTCTTGCAATTAGGCCATATTCCCACCCTCCCCTAATCATTGAAACCTCCAATTTGTTTACAGTGTATATTCTTTACAATTAATTCTGACATCAATGGAGGTGTTTCTTTCCTTATAGAATTATATCACTTAATATTTGAGAAAGCATAGTTAGGTAGGAGAAACGCAATTATGATCATTAAATGGAAATCTAAGTACGTTAACATATACAGTCCTCCTACGATTGTTCTACAGTTAGGATTACATGAGCATTAAATGTTTCATTTCATTATGTCTTCTTGCATGTAAGAAAGTATCACAAAATTAACCTCTTTAAAAGAGAACTTCAATTCATGTGACATTATGTGAACATCAATTTGGTGAGTCAAAAAACTTCTGGGAGTTTTTCTTTTAAACAATTCAACTCTGTGAGCTTTTCTTACTACGAAAGTTTCTCAATATCGAAATAATTTCAGAGTGTGACAATACGCAAGGATTCTTTGACTTCGTTAAATAGGACATTTTGCAAGACAGAATGAATGAAAAATGGGGTGGGGAATAGAGCAGAAAGGGCTCACCAAGTGAATTGGGTAGTAAGCAGAACAAACTGAGCAAATCAAGCGACTTAGGAAGATATATATCAGAGGAAAAGAGGAACAGATTACAGGAAGCATAAAGAAAGAGAGGTAAATGCATTTATCACCATTTTGGAATGAATTGCTTTACAATTACTAAGCATAGAGGACATAAGAATTTTGAGAATTGAATGTGACACTGAGCATGTAGGATGAGACCTCTGTTTATTTTACTTTATAATATTATTAAGAATTACTAAAACATAGAGTTAATATGTAAATAATTAAGAAATCGAGGGAGTGGTTGGAGGGGTGAAGCAGAGGGATTAAGGGAGAAAAATCAGGAAGGGATAGCAGGTATGAGAAGATATAGATATGTAATCACTATATGAAGCATGTTTTTGTAACCCCACTGTATATCATCCTGGAAATATGAAAAAAATGAAAACAAATTAAGTGTACATGCATTTTGCAGTGGGAACTAGATTTTTCCATGTATGCAAAAAATAACATTCAAAATTCATTAAAATTTGTGCATTGCTGGAAATATTACAAGTGTTGGTAGATAATCAGAAAGAAGCAAACTATTGATTGTGTGTGTGAGTTTGTGTGTGTGTGTGTTTGAGTGAGTGACTTTGTGTGTGTGCCTAGTCTTTGAAAGTTATGTCTCATGGTGATCAACATAGAAATGCATTTCTAAGATAGGGTATATAAAATTTGTCAAACGTGGTAATCCCTCCCTAATTTTTCTCTTGCTTCACTTTCCAATCAACTGTTCAGCAACTTTGAATGGTTATTTACAACAATTTCTATTTCTTTGTTGCATTCCTTCACCAATTGTACTTCTCACAGGGTGAAGAAGTCATTTCCTTACTACGATAAAGAAAGAGACAATATTAAGAGCTCCACGCTCTACTACAGCGACACCTGGTTTTCAAACACAGAAAATTAAATCAAAGGGAATAATTTCAAACAAGGATTTCAAGGTAAAAAATAAAGAAACCTCTGGATGCCATATGTTTGAGATCATTACTAGTACCATGATTGTGTGTTATTATATGTCCAAAGTATTGAGAAACCGTGATACTCTGCGTGGAAAATCCTAGGCATGTATGCCATTTTTACCACTCAGCGAATCCATCGACTCTGTTTGCCACTGGTTCACTTCACACGACATAGTGTTTTCCCAAGGCTTTCCATTTCCTTTCAAATGAGAAGATATCATTCTTTCTGAAGGAAGCCTAGAATTCCACTCTAAATATAAAACCACTTTCTGTTGTTCCATTGATCAACTTAGGGCCAGAAGAGTTGGTTACATATGTTGGCTATTTAAGAGAATGCTGCAATGATCATGATCATGGTGGAAGTTTAACATGGGCAATTCTTTATGATCTGTACAGTGAATGCCCACAATTGAGATTGCTCGATCATAATCTATGTATATATTTTATTGCAGAAATGGTGTATTGTTTTGCAGAGTGTCTAAAGAAATTTAACCCGCACCACAGCCCAAAGAATTATTGTATCATTTCCTTTGTCCACATCCCTGCAATCATCCATTGTTACTAAATTTCCTGACAATCACCCTTGTAAGAAGGGGGAAGTGGAATCTTAATATGGTTTTGATTTGCAATTCTTATAAGCCTAGATATGGTGTCCGTTCCTTCACTGATCCTATTAGTTCTTGTCTTCAAAGAACCCTCTATTGAATTCAACAGCCCGAGTTCTTTCTTTGAGCATTACATTGGGGTGATTTAATTTTTTGTGTTTCAAGAATATTTTGTATTTGAGAGCCCTATTTGTTTAGTAGCTACTGCATATCTTCTCTCATATTCTGTGCTCTCCTCTCTCTTCATAATTTGACATATGGAGCTTAGCATTTCCATGGGCGTCCTTTTGTACAATACTGTGATTTAATGTGGTTGTGAGATTTTATACAAATCTGTTCACTTTTGTCTTAATTATTGAAAACCAAGGTGTCATAGGTGTATATGATGACTTCTGTGTGTTCAATCGCATTTTCTTGTTTTTTGGCCTTTTGTTGTATCAGAACCAAAAAGATTTTCAAACTGAAGCTTGCAAAAAGTTTGAAAGTAGATATTAACATACCTCCAGCACTGTTCTTCCTGCTATGGAGTGTTTTGGCATCAACAAACTGAATTATCCTCAATGTCCATATATTCCTGTTTCTAGAAAAGCTGAAAGCAAAATCCACTGAGAAAACACCCACTTTCATTTAATGACACAAAACTTTTAATTTTCCTTTCTTCAGAGAAACAATTGGTAAAGGGCACTTTCAAACAACGGACTCTTGTACATGTTGAACCACTGTCCTAAACTCTGTCCCAATACTCCGTTACACCTCCAAGGTGTGGAGAATTATCTATTCTTTCTTGCCATGTACCAGAGGTTAAATGGAAGGAAGTGGAACTCTCCACAAGAATGTTATGAAATTCATGTTATGTCACTCAAGAGCATTTTCTGTCATTTGGGAAAGCTGTAGGAAATAGGATCATGCCAGACAATCCTGAATTGTTTATCGATTACCTCAACATTCTGCCAAGTAATTATGTCTTGGTGTAGATAACATGTAGATATGTAGATACAAAGAGAAACTGAGAGAGAAATCTATACACATGTACATACCCTTTTCCTTTCTACAATAAAAAACTTTTCACAAGTAGCCAGCAGCCAACAATATTTACCTTATACCTTATAAATTATACCTTATGGTGGATATGAAATTTGTTTGAATGAATCAAAATCTGCTACTACTATAACTTTTGCATATATCAGGGCATTTCCCTATTTTAATACTCAATTTCCAAATGTAATTAAAAGATTTTTAAATGTTTAAGATATCGTAAATTTAAATGAAAAAATATAATAAAAACGAAATCAGATTTTTTTCTTCCTTTTTTCCATTGGAAGAACAAAATGGCTATTCTTTCTTTTTTAATTTTTATTGTCAAAATGATGTACAGAGATGTTAGAGTTTCATATGTTAGACATTGGATACATTTCTTATTCTGTTTGTTGCCTCCTCCTTCATTCCCTCTCCACCCTTCCCCTTTCAACTTGCCCCACAATAAGTTGTAAAGTACATTTATTCCAACAGTTTTGCAAGAATTGCTTTTATATTTGGTTGTCTTTTGGACACTGTGTCTCTGGATTTTGGTATTCCCTTTCAGTTTCCTAGTTCTAAATCCGGTATACACATTTTCCAATGTACTCAGATAAGATACAATGGTAGTGCAGGTACACCATAGGAAGGGGATACAAGAAAATTATCAATAATAGAAGCTATGGTTGCACATAGCACGTTGAAAGTAGTTACAACATTGATATAACTATCGTTTCCATAATATGGAGTTCATTTCACTCAGCATCATCTTATGTGTTTATAAGGGTATAACTCTGGGGCTCTTGTGATCCATTTCTGTGACTTGCCTAAACCTCTGCTAATTTTTCCCTATAAGGGAGACCATAAACTCCATATTTCTTTGGGTCTGGCTCAGTTCACTTAGTATAATTTTTTCCAAGTCATTCCATTTCCTTATCAATGGGACAATGTCAATCTTTCTGATAGAGTCATAAAATTCCATTTTGTACATGTACCACATTTGCTGATCCATTCGTCTACGGAGGGGCTTCTTGGTTGGTTCCATATTCTACCTATGACAAATTGGGCTGCGATGAACATTGTTGTGCTGGTGGCGTTAGTGTGTTCTTGTTTGTGGTCTTTTGGGTAGATTTCCAAAAGTGGGGTTACTGGGTCACAGGGGAGCTCTATGTTTAACCTTCTGGGGAATCTCCATAATGCTTTCCAGAGTGGCTGAACCATTTTACACTCCCATCAACAATGAAGTAGAGTTCCCTTTTGGCCATATCCCCACCAACACTTGTTATTGTTAGTTGTCTTTATACAGGACATTCTTACTGGGGTGAGGTGGAATCTCAATGTTGTTTTGATTTGTATTTCTATTATGGCTAGTGATGTAGAGCAGTTTTTTTTTTTTTATGTCGCTTGTCCATTCTCATTTCTTCTATAGAGAAGTCTCTTGTAAGTATTTAGCCAACTTGTTGAGGGGGCTATTGGTTCTTTGCGGTTTTGTTTGGGAGGAATTTAATTTTTTTAAATCTGCATATATTTTAGATATGAGCCCTTTGTACATTTATGGCCAGTAAAGATCTTTTCCCAATCTGTGGGCTTTCAGGTTATCCTGCGAGCTGTGCCCTTTGCCCTGTAGAAGCACTGCTGTTTGATGCAGTCCAATTTGTCCAGTCTTTCTTCAATTTGTAGCTTTTCTTGGTCTTTGTTATGGAAATTTGGTCCTGTGCCAAGGAGCCCAAGGGTTTCTCCTATTTCTTCCTTTAGTGTTTTCAGCGCATCTTTTTTAATTTTGAGGTCTTTAATCCATTTGTAGTTGATTTTGGTGCAGGCTGATATAATGATATATAAGGATCTAGTTTTAGTTTGTTGCATGTGATGAACCAGTTTTGCCCACACCATTAGTTAAAGAGGCTATCTTTCTTCCAGGCTATTTTTTTAGCTCCATTATCGAAGATTAAGTAGCCATAGTTCTCTGGGTTTATTTCTGCGCCTTCAATTCCGTTACATTGGTCTTCAGTCTTGCTCCGGTGCCAAAAACAAGCTGTTTTTAATACTATAACTTTATAATACAGCTTTAATTGGGGATTGTAATTCCTCCAGCACTGTTCTTTCTTCTTAGGATTGTTTTTGCAATTCTGGGTCTTTTATGGTGCCATATGAATTTCTGAATTTCTTCATCGATTACATTAAAAATGGTGTTGGGATATTAATGTGTATTGCACTGAATTTGTAGATAGCCTTTTGCAATATTGGCATCTTGATTATATGAATCCTCCCAATCCAGAACCATGGGAGGTTTTTCCATTTCCTTAGTTCTGCCTTAATTTCTTTTTTCATGTTTTTTAAAGTTCTCATCCTAGAGGTCTTTTACATCTTTGGTTATGGTTAATCCTAGGTATTTTGTGTTTTCTGAGACTATTACAAAAAGAGTTGCTTTCCTGATTTCAGCCTCGGCATTCAGGTCATTAGCATATAGAAATCCCATTGATTTTTGAGGGTTTAATTGTATACCCTGCAACTTTCCCAAAATTTTGTATTAGCTCTAGTAGCTTGGGAGTAGAGTCTATGGGTTTCTTTATGTATAGGATCATATTTTATCAAATGCCTTTTCCACTTCCAGAGTCATAACCATGTGGTTCTTTACCTTGCTTCAGTTTACGTGGTGGATTACATTATTTGACTTGTGTATATAAAACCAACTTTGCATCTCTGGGATGAATCCAGTTTGGTTAGGGAGTATGATTTTTTTTGATTACCTGTTGAAGTCGATTGCCAGAAGCTTTTTGAGAATTTTTGCATCTATGTTCATGAGGTAAATAGGTCTATAGTGCTCTTTCTGTAATGAGTCCTGGCCTGCTTTGGGGATGAGAGTTATTCTGGCATCACAGACTGTATCTGGTAGTAAACTTTCTATTTCAATTTCATTGAAGAATTTGAGAAATATTGGTGTGAGTTCTTCTTTGAAGGCCTTGTGGATTTCTGTTTTGAATCCGACTGGACCTTGGCTTTTCTTGCATGGGAGATCACTTATTGGTGTTTCTATTTCAATGCTGGATATGGGTCTGTTAAGAAGGTTTAAATCTTCATGGTTGAGTTCAGGGATATCAATTGTTTTCCTAGGAAATCATCCATTTTATGCATGTTCTCAAATTTTGGGCATAAACATTGCAAAATAGTCCCTTATTATGGTCTTAATTTTGGAAGTTTCAGTAGTGATGTTACCTGCTTCATTTCTGATCTTGTTTGTATGGGTTTGCTGCTATCTATTTTTTGGTCAGGTTTGCTAGGTGTGTGTCTACCTTGTTAATTTTTTCAAAGAACAAACTCTTTGTTTTGTTGATTCTTTTGATTTTTTTTCCTTGTCTCTAATTCATTAATTATAATGTGATTTTAATTATTTGTGTTCCTCGAGTTACTTCAGGTTAGGCTTGTTGTTCTCTTTCAAGGTGATTTAGGTGCATCCTTAAATTATTGAGTCTCATCCTTAAATTTTTGTTTCTCCACTTTGTTGGTTTACGTCCTCAGAGATATAAATTTTCCTCTGAGTACTGCCTTTGCTTTGTCCCAAAGGAGCTGGTACTTTGTATACTCATCTTGGTTGAATTCCATAAATATTTGAATTTCTGTTCTAATTTCTTTAATGACCCACTGGAGTTGTTACTCTCCATGTACCTTTTTGAGTTGAACTCTATTTATATTCCATTGTGGTCTGAGAAAATGCAGGGAATGGTTTTCTTGATTATGAATGTGTACAGATTTTCTTTGTGTCCTGAGATGTGATCTATTTTGGAGAATGTTGCATGTGCTGCCAAAAAGAATGTGTGCTATGTCGTTGCTGGGTCGATATTCTGTAGTTGTTGGTTAAGTCTAGTTGATCTACGCAGGTTTTTATTTCTTTGGTTTCTTTGTTCAGTTTTTGGGTGTTGATGTGTCCAAAGGTGATAGTGGAGTGTTAAATTCCCCAATTATCAATGTCTTTGGGTCTGTGAATGATTTTAGAGTCAGTAGTGTTCATTTGATGATGTTAGGTTCTCCTGTATTTGGTGTGTAGATATATAGGATGGTTATATCCTGCTGTAGCAGAGATCCCTTTATTAGAATGTAGTAACCTTCTTTGTCTCTTTTTACTGTTTTTAATTTGAAGTCAATTTTATCTGATACTAGGATTTCTATGCCAGCCTGTTTATAGGCGCCATTGGATTGATAGATTTGATTCCATCGTTTCACTTTTACGAGATGTTTACTTTTGCTGGATAGATGTGTCTCTTGGAGGCAGCAGAAAGATGGATCTTGATTTTTGATCCAACTTATGAGCCTATGTCATTTGATTGGATAATTAAGTCCATTAATATTGAGAGTTAGGATTGAGAGGTGATCGTTTGTTCCTTTCATTACATCTACCCTGTTAAAAGCTGTGTATTCCCATTTCTTGATCTAGTATTCTAGTTTACTATTTAGGGTTCATTTCTCTGTCTGTATTGTGATCTTGATTATTTTCCCTTTATAGCATGTCTTTGAGGATTTCATGTGTAGCTGGTTTGGTGGCGATATATTGTTTCACGTTTTCCTTAGTGTGGAAGGCTTTTATTTGACCTTGGGTTTTTTTTTTTTTTTTTTTTTTTTTTGCCAGTCCTGGGCCTTGGACTCAGGGCCTGAGCACTGTCCCTGGCTTCCCGCTCAAGGCTAGCACTCTGCCACTTGAGCCACAGCGCCGCTTCTGGCCGTTTTCTGTATATGTGGTGCTGGGGAATCGAACCTAGGGCCTCGTGTATCCGAGGCAGGCACTCTTGCCGCTAGGCTATATCCCCAGCCCTGACCTTGGGTTTTGAATGAGAGTTTGGCTTGGTACAATATTCTTGGATGGTAGTTATTTTCATTTAGGGTTTGGTATACCTCATCCCAGGATCTCCTTGCTATTATGGTCTCTGCTGAGAAGTCTGGGGTAATTCTAATTGCTTTTCTTTTATATGTGATTGTTTTCTTCTCCCTAACAGCTTTAAGGATTCTGTCCTTGGAGTGTATTGATCCTGTTTTGATCACATTTGTTGGTGGGATGTCCTGTTCTGGTCTGGGTGGTTTGCAGTTGTAAATGATTCCTGTATCTCTATAGGCCTATCCTTCTGGATATTTTGGAAGGATTTGGCTAATGTTTTGTTGCCTATTCCATTAAATTATTTCTTCAGGTTTTCCTCAATACATATTAGTCTTAAATTGGGCTTCCTGATTGTGTCTTGAGCTCATGGAGTGATCTGTTTGGTCGATGGGATTGGGTTTGTATTGATTTTTGAACTTTCTCCATCAACTTTAGAGAATCTTCAGCTCCTGAGTTCCAATCCTCTGCTTCAGCTAGTAGGGAATCTAGGCTAGTTACTTGATTTTGATTCCCTTTTTCTTCCCTCTGTTCTTTCCTAATGTTTTCCATGTCATCTTTTAGGTCCTGCATTGACTTTTTTACTGCATTAACTTCATTAACTTGGTTTTGAGTGCTATCTCTCAAATCTTTCAGCTGGGTAGCTATCTTTTCATTTGACTCTTGAAGTTCATTTATCTTTCTATTTGTGGAAGCCATGATATTCTCCATTAATTTTTTTTTTGCCAGTCCTTGGCCTTGGACTCAGGGCCTGAGCACCATCCCTAGCTTCTTCCCGCTCCAGGCTAGCACTCTGCCACCTGAGCCACAGCGCCCATTTTGGCCATCTTTCATATATGTGGTGCTGGGGAATCAAACCGAGAGCTTCAAGTGTAGGAGGCAAGCCCTCTTGACACTAGGCCATATTCACAGCCCTCTCCATTAAATTTGCTTTGCCTCTTCATGCTCTAGAATAGTTTCCTGGAGAGATTCACAATTTTCATTTATCATACTTATCAGTAGACTTTGTACAGCATTTTGATGGTTGTCTTCTCTTTGACTGACTGCTCTGCTTCCTGTTTGTTTTGACAGTGAAATGAGACACCAATTTTTGCAATCGTTCTTGTGTTTCCTCTGCCCATTTGGATTGGGAAATCCAATCTACAAACATTTGTGAGCACCGTTGAAGGCCTCATGCATACCTTACCATGCTCTGTGTAAATCTTTGAAGTTCACAATTATATACAGATACCTTGTATACCTATATGTAATATGAGATTGATGTTCCTGAAGAATACAATCCTGCACTCTCTACTCAGTAGTTACGTATTTACTGTTACAATCATATGAGCAACTTTTGTTACGATATTAAGTTCTTTTTGGACTGGCAGGCTCTGTCTCTGAGTCCATTTGATTCACTCTGATTGAGCAGGGATACCCTCTATCCAATAACCTGAGTTCAATGGAATCTGGAGTTCCTGTAAATAAGTCAGGAGGGTCAGTTAGCATCAGTGAAGAGAATAGAGTAAAATTATATGGGGGAGGGTACTGATTTTGGTTTATTTACAGTGACGTGGAAATGTGAAGAAAAGCAGAATTGGTAGAAAGAAGACGTTTAAAAGGATAATCAATTCAGTTAACAGAGAATAGTGGGGGTGTTATTCCAAGGAAAGTAATTTTAAAGAAAGAATGTGAACAGGAAAATAAAGAAAAAATTGTGGAAGACAAATGCACAAAACAGAGAAAATTTACTTTAAAAAAGTGAAAAAAAAAAACTAGAAAATCGAATAACCAAAAATTTTTTGCTAAAAACAAACAGGTAAAAAAGGAATAAAAAATCCCAATGACATTTCAGAAGTAGAAAAAATAATAAAAGCTTAAAAAATATTGGAAAAAGCAATGGAGTCTTCCTTGTTTGGATGGGCTTTCTAATCTCTGGTTTCCTTGCGATGGTCAGCAGTATATTTTGCTGCTTGCCGTGTTTGACTTGCTTTCAATTTTCGGGGGTGGATCTGCTTTGAACTGCATCCCTTGTTGGTAAAATCATGGGTCCCTCTGGTTCACACAGCTTGCAAGTAGGACTTGGGTATCTTCTGTGGATGGGGCACATGCACAGTTTGGGGAACCCTGTCTCCTCTAGTGTCTTGTTGGGCCATTGCCTTTAACTCATGTTTTTAAATAGGCTGTGGACTCAGCAAGGCGGGGAGCTTCTCTCCTGGCTTACCCTGCTGTGATTCTCTTGCTTGGGGGAGGTTCTCCCCTCTGAGGCGGATCAGCCTATTGGGCAGAGCTACCTATGGGATACAGCTCCATTTCAGCCTGGGAATTAGGATTCCTATGTGGAGGGACCATTTATCTGTCTTGGGAACTGTTTGTTCCCATCTGGTTTTTCCATACCGCTGGTAGTTGTTTGCTGCTTTTGCTTTCAATTTAGAAATTTCAATGGGCAAGGCGGTGCACCTCTGGCTGAGCCATGGCCTAGGACGACCCTCATATCTGGGCAGGGGTCCTTCTCCTGACCAGAGCTAGCTCTCTCTGATTGGTCCCTCTTGATATTTTTCAAAGATGGCCCCTTCATCCTTGCTTTCTGAAGGCCCACTTTTGTTCCAGTCTGGTCTGACCCTATGCCAGTGACAAAGATGGCACTTTGCTCTAGCAAAGGTGGAAGGGCTAAGTTCCAGATTCCCATCTAGGGGCACCAGTGAGAATGACTTTTAGAGTTACTCACACTTTCTCTGCTATTTCAGCCTGTCGGTGCTCAGTCTGCAATCCAGGTCTGTCTGCTGTTGTGTGGAGGATTTTTTCCTGGTTGCTGTTGTGTGCTTTAGGTACATGGAGTATGAGGAAATGTCTGGGCACCAGCACTGGTTTGTGGGTGGACTGCCAACTGGAACAAAAATCTGTGTTTTCTGGCTAGCAAAGTATATTTTTTCTTCCTGGCCAAAATCCCTGTACTGATATAACTTACTTGAGCTGTCTTTCTAGGCATAAGATTTTCTCTGGTGGGGCAAAACTGCAATGTCAGAATGTGTTTAGCTAGGGCTCTGCTGCTACTCCAGCATTTTCACAGAAGTGAATTGAAAATCCTTCATGATTCAGCTTTGATAAGATTGAATACATGGAGTAATGTCAATACTCTTGTATTTGCTGAAACTCTGTCCATGGACAATGTTAGTATATATTTTGGAGTATGTTACACTTGATGCTGAGAAGAATCTGGTTTTGATAGCTGTATGTTGAAAACCTTTGAATAAGTCTGTTACATTCATGTGGAAAATGGTTGTACTACTACTTGTGTCAGTCTTATTTCTCCTGTGTGTCAGGTCGCCTCTTGGTGAGAGTGAAGTATTAAAATCTCCCACTACTAGTTTATTCAGGTGCATCTTTGACTGTAGTTCTGAATGAATTCCTTTGACATATTTAGCGTCTCAAATATTGGGTGAGTATATGTTCATTATTTTTATAACTTCTTCTTAGATGTTTCCCAGTTTTGAGATGTAGGGACTATCTATTTCTTTGTGCACTCATTTCAATGAGAAGTATAACTTTTTGTAATCAGGTTGGCTACTCCTCCCTTTTGGTATGTCCATTTGCTTGGAAGATCCTACTCCATCCTTTTTCTCAAAGAATGATTTCATTGTTTTTTCTTTGATGGGTCTCTTGAAGACAATACATAGATGGATCTTGTTTTTGGATCCAATCCACAGTTCATTTTCTTTTCTTTGGAGAGTTGAGTTTTAGATTTTTACTGTTTAGATTAGTGTGGTCCTTTCTCTTCCATTTTCTTATTAACCTGCATTTTACTTCATTCCTTTATTCTTTATTAATTTAATTTGGTTTCCTCTTGGCTTCTTTTACCTGGGTTCCTTTTTGTGGATTGTTTTCTATTCAATGATGTTCCTCCTTAGTAGCCTCTGCAGGACTGATTTTTGTTGTTATATTCCTTTTTTTTTTCTTTATTGTGGACGGTTTTGATTTTTCCATCGAATGTGTGTTCTAATTTTGTGGATATCCAAATAGTTGCTGGTTTTTAGTGCTTGAATTGTGTTCTTCCAGGCTGTCCTTCATCACAAATTTTAGTGGAGAGGTTTGACATGATTCTGATATGTTTTTCTTGTTGTAGACTTCTGAATCCTTTAATTTCTTGTGTCTAGTGGTTTTTCGTCTAGGTTATGGTCTCTTCTGTGGTCAGGATGCTTCTTCTGCTTCTGTAAGGCTTCCGCTTTGAGATTGGTGTAATTTTCTGCAATAATTCTATTGAATATGTGTGGTATATTTCTACTCTGATATACTATTCCTTTATTCTTTCCAACAATGTGCAGATTATGTCTCCTGAATTTGTCGTTTGTTTCGTGGATAAATCCTTCATGAAGTTTGATGGCATTTTGAAGTGTGATAGTCCCTCTGTCGAATATCAGCGGAGTTGTCTTAGACCATGAGATTCTCGATTCTTCTTTTCGGTCCTTGGATATGCAGACTCCAATATGATTAGCTTTATGGAAATTGACCTGTTATTGGTAGCTAGATCAGCTCTCCATGTGGTAGTTCCTTATGTTAAGTAGTTGAATTTTGATTCTTTTTCATGCACTGTTGGCCTCAAAATATTAGGGTCTTCTTTAGATGAGGAGTTGGCTGTATCTACTTTTACTTCCATTTCTTTCCTTATTTTACATATTCCATGAAGACATATTTTCTGTGTTCCTGACATTTGTTTCTATGGGATCCTGTGTTGATTCTTCTGGCAATTTCAGCTGTCATAGCAAGAACATTTTTCTGTATTTCATCAGTATTGTTATGGGGTTTTGGGGGGGTTGACGACCATTTATGAAATTAGTAATAGTTCTTTGTGATTTCGCATCTGGGATGCAGGAGTTATGAAGGCTTGATTCCCCTTTTACTACCCATTGGTAGCTCATATATGGCACCATTATTGAACAAGTATATATCTGTTTCAATATTTAATAGCATTCCTTTCGTCCAGAAGGCTTCCAACATTTCTTATTAACAGTATTCCTTTTTTATGTTTAATATTTTTCCTGATAATGGACATTCTTTTGGGGCTATGTCTAATATGATAGTCATTTTGATTTGCATTTCTCTTGTAGCCTGTGGTATAGAGCACTCATCATGTGTCTCCATGCCATTCTCAAACCCGACTCAGACCGACTAATAATTGATGGTATTAATTTCGTTTTCTTTATAACCGAAAATATTAGCACAACATATCTTTTGTAAATATTTCTAATTCAGATAAACGTAAGGACTTCTGTTATGTGAGGGTTGTTTAGAAATACGTTTCCCTAGCAACAAGATATATCCCACAATTCACTAACTTTAATATTTAAAATCTGAAATTCCCCAAGAGATTACAATCTTCTTATTTGGAAAATAGCTAGACACCTGTGTTTAGGGGAGCCAGAATCTGTTTCGATGTCGTGAGATTTTACTAAGGCCAGTAGAGGTCTCCTTTCATTTCTTTTTGGTCTCAACAAATAAACTAAATACAAATGATAAAGTATGATTTCTCGTCCTGTTTTTGGTTAACTTGAGAGTTTGTTGTCACAAGCAATATCATTAATCTAAAGCAAGGAAACAAAATCTGCTACACGTCCTAAATTTTAAACTATTGTTGCTATCATGATGTTCAAAATCGTATTCCCTGAGCTTTAGCCTTCAAAAGTAGATATCATGGAAAATCAATATAAAATGACTCATAAATATGCTTATAATCTTTGTAAGCTAAGTTGACATGGTATATAGAGATAAAAAGGTCTCAGGGTGAGGCTAGAATTTATTTGGTTGACAATGTGCTGTACAAAAGGGATACAGTTACATAATAAGGCAGTCAGTACACACTTTCTGATATCCCACACACTCAGTGTTCTTTCCCTTCCCTACATCAGGGAGACATATGTGCAATTCCCAGTGTACCAAAATCATATATAGTAACCCATTTAGACTATGCCAAAGAAAATTCACCTAGAACTTTAAATGTAAGGTCAAGAACAGAATCCTCCGGTGCAATCCTCTTGAAGTTGTTTTTGCTTATCCTCATATTATATGATCATTTGTCCATATGCTGGTGAGCTACTGAGATCCACTGATAGCTCTATTCTACACCTGTTTATGTTTAGTACTTGTTTGGATTTACATACATAATGTAAGTTCCTTGACCCAAACCTGTGGAAATACCATTTGAAAAGAAGATATTTGTTTTGCCAACCTGGTCTCTACTTTCTTCTCCCAGCCCGCACACAAGCACTCATATATCAAGGAGACTATGCCCCTTTGTTATTTGTGTTACAGGCTTTTCTCACTCAACATTATTTGTTCAAGTTCTGCTGATTTCCCTGCGAATACCAATATTTTCTCATTTCAAATCGCTATGTTGTATTCCATTGTGTATAAGCACCACATTTTTTGGATCCCTTCACCTGTAGGGGGAATCTGGGTTCTTTTCATATTTTGGCTATTGTGAATTGTGCAGCGATGAATATGTGTGTATAGATCTCTTTATAATATCATGAGACCTGTTGATCAAGATTGATGCCTAGGTGAATTATGGCTGGGTCATAGATTCTGTGTATGCTGAGCTTTTTCAGGAACCTCCATACAATTCTCCAAACTGGATGAAGTAATTTGCACATCCACTAACAGGGGAGGAGGCTTCCGTTTTGCCAGCATCCACTCCAGAATTATTATTGCCTGAGTTGAACATAGGATCTTCTCATGACAGTGAGGTGGTATCTCAGGGATGTTTTATTTGCATTTCCTTTACTGCCGGGGATGTTGAACATTGCCTCATATGTTTAGTTTGCCATTTTTGTCTCTTCTTCTGTGAAGTCGCTCTTTATATCATTTGTCCATTTAATATTTAGTTTACTGGGGTTGTAGAGGCTTAGTTTTTGAGTTCTCTGTAGATGATGGAAATTAGGGCTTTGTCTGTTGCTGAGCTGGTGATGATCCTTTCCCATAGGGTTGGATGTCTTTGTAGTTTGGTGGCTATAGGTTTAGTTACGCAGAAACTTTTTATTTTCTAGTAGTCCCATTTGTGTAGTCTCTCCCTATCTGTTGTAACCTTGGGACTATATTCAGGAATTCCTACCTCTGCCTAGAAGTTCTAGTGTCTCTCCTACACTGTTCTTTACTACTTTCAAGATTCTGGTGTAATGTTGAGATCCTGAATCCATTTTTAGTTTTTCTTGGTGCATGATGATAAGCTAGGGTCAACTTTGAATTTTCTACTTGTGCCTGCACAATTTTCCCAGCACCAGTAGTTGAAGATGCTATGTTTTCTCTTGTATATACCAGTTCCTTTGTCGAATATCAGTTGACTGTAAGAATGCAGCTTTATTTCAGGGTCTGCTCTTCAATTTCATTAGCTGTCACATCTTTTTTTTTTTTTTGTACCAATACCAGGCTGTTTTTGTTATGATGGTTCCATAATGGAACTTGAAGTCTTGTATTATGAATTCTGCTGCGTTGCTTCTTCTGGGTAGAAAGTCTTCGTCTATTCTAGGTCTTATGCTGTTCCATATGAATTTGTTGGTTTTTTTTCTGAATTTCTTGGGTGTTTTGGATATTGGATGATGTCATCTGGAAATAGGGAGGTGGGATTTCTTTTTATGACAATGTGGATCACTTTGATGTCCTCCTCTTGCCTTACTGCTATGGCTGGGAATTCCTGCACTATGTTGAGTAAAAGCAGGGAGAGTGGGCATGCTTGTCTTGTTCCTGAGATTAGGGGAAATGGTATTAGTTTCTCCTCATTTAATATCATAATAGCAGTTGGTCTGTTGTATTTGGCTTTCATTGTTTTAAAGACTATTCTCTCTATTCCTGCTCATTCCAGAGCTTTTAACCTGTATGTTTGTTCTATTTTGTCATAGGCTATTTGGGCATCAGCTGAGATGATAATGTGTTTCTTGGTCTCACCTCTGTTGAATGTTTTATTATGTTTATTGATTTACAGGTGTTGAACCATCATTGCCTAGGTCAGCTGAAGCATAAGTGATCATGACGTATAATGTTCTTGATCAGTCTCTGGAACCTGTCAGCTAATACTTTGTTAAGGAGCTGTGCATCTGTATTCATTAGTGATAATGGCCTCTAATTCTCTTTTATTGTTGGGACTTTGCCTGGTGTGGGGATGAGTCTAATATTAGGTTCATCGAATGAGTTTGGGATTTCCTCCTTAGTTTCTATTTTGAGGAATAGTTTGAGGAGTATTGCTATTAGCTCCTCATTGAAGATTTTGTAGAATTCACTGGGGAATCATTCCGGGCCACACCTTTTCTTTGAAGACTCTTGATTACCTCCTGTATCTTGCTGCAGGTTTTTTGGTTATTTCGTTGATTTATTTCTTCTTGGTTCAGTTTGGGCAATTTATACTTCTCTAAGAATTGATCCATTTCTGTAAAAGATTCATACTTTACGAGTAAACGTTCTGTTATTAGTTTCTTATGTTTGTTTGAATGTCTTCTTTATTTTTTGTAACTTTTCTGTCGGAGTTTCTCATTTAACCGATATGTGTCTCTTCTCTTATTTTGTAGGTCTTACAAAAGGCCTTTCAATTTTATTCGGTTTCTGAAAGAACCAACTTTTAGTTTTATTTATTTGTTGAATGGTCTCTCTAATCTCAATCAGATTTATCTCTTCTTTAATCTTTGTTATTTCTCTCTCCTCCAAGTTGTTTTAGATTCAGCTTTTCCTGATTTCCAATTTTCTTGTTTCTCTCAAGGTTTTACTTTTTACACCTTTTAGCTGCACCATGAGCCTATTTACCGGATCTTATTACATTCTTTAATGTGTGTCATGCAGTCAATGATCTTGAACCTCAGCATTGCATTTGCTGTATCTCGTGTTTCTTTTTGATGTACTTTCATTGTCGTTGTGGCTTATGAATTCGTTACTTTTGTCCTTAATTTGCTCTCTGTCCCAAGTTTTAGATGTATGTTTTGGGTTTAGCCTGCAACTATTTGTGTAGTTTCTGTAGTATCCCTTCTTATTGAGGGTTAGGTTTATTTCAGTGTGATCAGATAGAATACATGGGATAATGTCAATTCTTTAGTATTTGCTGAGGTGCTTTGTGTGTACTGCGACATGATTTATTTTTAGTATGTTACATAAGCTGCTGAGAAGAATATGTACTGGACCTCTGTGGGGTGAAAAACTCTGTACAGCTCTTTCAGATCTATGTAGGATATGGTGTTATTTAGTCTTTGGCTCCCTTTATAATCCTCACAAATCGTCTCAAATAAAGGCTAGATTTTTGAGAAAATTAATAAAATTGACAGATCATTTTCAAGAAAAACTAAAGAACGGGGAGAAGATCTGCTGAGGGACTCTACAGTCATAATTGACAGAATAATCCAGAGTATCCAAACAATAAGTAGCAACTATTTCCAGAAACTAAACTCACTATAGAATGAATACTTGAGGGAAATGGATGAAGTTTTACATAAACATAAACTGCTCAACCTGAAGCAAGAAGATATAAATCACTTAAATAAAACCATGAAATAAAATGAGATACAAAAAGGAATGAAATATCTTCCAATTTAATAAAGCCAAGATGGATTCTTCATCCAATTCTACAAAACTTTCAAGAGGGGAAACCACTGATACTCCTCAAGCTCTTTTGCGAAATTGATGCAGAGAGAGAAATCATAACCCTTCTCCATGAAGCTAATATCATGGTAAAACCAGACAAGGACAAAACAAAAATGATATTAGAAATCAATCTTACATTTGACCAAAGATGCACAACTACTCAACAAAATATTAGCTAGCAGAACAAAAACAGAATAGAGAATCCTATGTGGTTTCAGCACAAACTGTGCTGACATGCCATGTTCCTGGGGGGAAGGGGCATACTCTCCAGGGCCAGGATTGTCTTTATCATCCTTCAATGTTCATGGATAAGGAGAACCAATATTGTAAACTTTCAATATTGCTAAAGATGTTATAGAAATTCACTGAAAACTCATGAAAATCTAACTATATTCTTTAAGGAAAGAGGAAAAGCAATCCAAAAATTCTTATGAAATAGGAAGATCTAGAATAGGAAAAGTAATTGAAGGCAAAAGAAGCAGCAACAGAGGTATCAAAATGCCTGGTTTCAAGCTATATTACAAAGAATTATTAAAAAATACAAACTTCTATTACCAAAAAAGAGATGCATGTTGAATACAATACACCAGAATACCTTCAAAGAAACCAGAGACTTGCAGTCAGCTGATATGTGGCAAAGGTATGAGAGACATACAATGGAAAAAAGTAGGATCTTCAATTATTGGAGATGGGAAAAAAGGAACACCACAAAGGAAAAAAAAAATCAAAGCTTCTCCTAGCATAATACCAGCACCGATGTCAACTCAAAAGGGATTAACATCTCAACATCAAATGTGAATCCTAGTAAGTATAATAGACCAGAGTAGCAGAGACATCAGGTCTTCTAGGCCAAGGGAGGAACTTCCTGAATAGAGTCTGAGGCACACAACAGATTGGTGAAAGTTTGGAAAATAGGATTACATTAAAATAAAAATGTTCTGCATAGCTGTGGACATGGTCACGAAACCAGACAGACAGCAAAACAGCAATGCAACAGACAAATATTTTAACAGATTAATGTTTCTCACATACAAGGGCCACAAGGAACTAATCCCTCCTAAATCCAACAAATCAATCATGAAGTTCGCCATGGATCTGAAAACAGACTTCACAGAAGACGAAATAAAAATGGTAATGAAACACAGAAACATAACAACCATCATTGGAAGTAAATTATATATAAATAAAAACAACACTGAAATAACATCTTCCCCAAGTCAGAATGAGATATATTCTGAACTCAAGCAACAACAAGTGCAGGAGGTGATTCCCTGAAAGAGGAAATGTACTGAACTGTTGTTGGGAATGTAAACTACTACAACCACTCTTGAAAAGAGTATGAAGTGTCTGGAAAAGAACACCCAAGGCATAGCACATGTCCCATTCTAAGCAACAGGATCCAGGATGTGACGAGAAAACCTGCACACCCAGGTTTATGTTGCACACTTCAAAAGAGCCAAGAAATGCAAACAATTCCAATGTCCCACTATAGATGATTGGATCCAAGCAAATGGTATCTCTATACAAGGGAATCCTACACAACAATTAGAAAACATTTATAAAATGTATTCATTGGGACACAAGCCTGGAACATAAAATGGAGCATTTGCTGGCTGATATGTGTGTGTTAGAAATAAGTAACACAGACATGATGAAGAAAGCAGGACTCAGCTACCAATTCACAGGGTCACAAGGGACATGCTTGAGAGAAAGCTATCCAAAAGTGACACACAAACACTAATGTTTATGTACATAAATTCAGTTGGATATCTATATATTAGCCAAACTGCAAGGAATTTTTTTACAGTTAATAATACTAGAGCCTAGAAGCATTAGAGACAAGATTAACAACAGACATTAAGGATAAAATATTTTGTTTTGGAAAAATAATGGAAATGGAAGTTGGTTTGTGCAAGAGGACAATGTAAAGGAAAAAAGGGAAAAAATGAGCAAGGAAATAACAGCTGTGAGAACAAATTTATGCACATTTTTCACTGACCTCAATACTCCCTCAACATTTCATTGATTCTTTATTAAAAATGTCTTCATCTATCCTTTGTCTTCATTATTGGTACAATGAAATTGTGCTTTGCGAGTGACTTAAACTCCTATTACCCTAGCACAAGCAATAACTGGAAGTAAATATCAGTTGATTCTGGAGAATTTTGAGGCTCTCTTTCTAATTCTGATCCATTAGATAGAAAGAATGTGCCAAATTTGGTATACAACATCGAAGTTTTGAAACATTTGGAACATTTCAACATAAGTGATATAGAATCAGGTGAATATTCATGTAAATTTCAGATAATAAGATATGCCATATGATTTGATTGAATCTTCTTTTTCAAACCTACTTATAGTCGAGACACAAATGTCCTTGGTCAAACAGGGCTGGTGGTAAACAACTTCTTCTGTTTTCTCTTTTATAATAGCAAAAACAATTTATAAGACACAAATTTGAAAGCAAGTTCAAAGACATGAACAAGACATACACAGTTAATAAGGGAAAAAAGAACATGAAATATACTAGAAAATGGAGAGCGTAGTCCCAGTTCTCTGATTTACTATGAACCACATAATCACCACTGAGCATACTTTCCCTGATGTTTTTGTAAAAATAATATGTTTCATGAATGTTCACCACTGAGGAAAAGCTGCCATAATAATGGAGGTACAAAGTTTTGCGAAAATAGTTAAACTTTCAGAAATGTGAAATGATTGTGAAATATTTTCCTGCATAGATATAAATGCTGATTTATTGGAGTTCTTCCTTCTTTAAGTACACTAGAACAATGAATGGATGGTTTATATGACACTCAAAAAGACCTGGCCATAAGTAGTTGAAATGTTTTCTACTTCCATAATAAATCTTCACTTGTATGTGTTATGAGCATCTTCTGTAACAAGAGCAACACTGTATGAGTGGACACATTAAGTCCATCAAGATTTATATTCAGCTTAATGCAATTTTGCTTCTGAAAATCTATCCAAACTCATACCCAGAAAACCAATTATAAGCAGCACTAGATTTCCTGAATCTTATAAGTCTTCTATGTGCTGTCAGAATTTGAAAATGAGATAACCCGCAAATGTAAACTGTTACCATGTTAATTCCCAATGATTAAAATAGGGCATGTCCTTTTATGTGACTCCATAGTAATTCAAATTTGGAAACACAGGCTAAATATAATAGAATGTTTTCATTGTACTTACTATAGTAGAGAAGAATCTTAACCGTTAACAGGTGAAAATTTGAGCACAAAATTCTTCCTTCAATTTTGTCTGCAAATAATTTGGAAATCATTATTTGGCTACATTACATCACTTGCGCTAATGCGTTCCTGTTGTGCCATTTCAATAGACATTTGAATTTCTATGTGTAATACTCTTACGTATGTTGGTGAAAACTTTGGATTGACATGTTGGAATGGAGTTTCAATTTATTTCACTTCCACGGCAAAATAAAAAGTGAAATGTCTCCAATACAATAGGGAATCATACACGATTTTACAATTTAGTAGAAGACATAAACACCTAAGATTGGCTCAGAACATCTTGTTAGGATTTTAGAAAATATGGTTTTCAACACAAACTTGTCTGAAACAATGTCTTTATTGATGCAGTTAGAATAAAAGATTCCCACTAACATCAGGGCATTAGAATATTGATTTATTTTTTACTTTCATGCAATTTTCTAAGAATATGTACACAGGAGAAACTGTAGACAATTGCCTGTAAGCTTGAACTATTCGAACAGCAGTTGACATGCATATATTTATGAAATTTTATTATTGTACAGTGTCTTATAAATTTCCTGCACTAATTCTTAATAAACAATATATCTGGTTTGCTCACAAGAAAGCAATTCACTTTTTCTTTCATACTTTAATATCAATACCCAGAGCTGCTGTTAGATGAAATACATGGATGCTTTGTCATAGGGCAAAACTCATGCAGCTATTTTCTGGTGTTTAAGTAATAAATACTTAAGGGAATACTATGTTTCAATGTTCCTATTACTCCTTTGGAGGGAAATAAAATATAATAGTTGATACCTTAAAGAAATTTCATAGGGATGTAAATGCTTTCACCAAAAATGAGGCAGAATAAATATTGAAAGAGAATTTTCAATAATATTTTGTCTATATTAACACTTCATTATACAAATGTATGAGAGAAATGTAGTAGAAATTTCATATGTAGTCTGCTGCCTTCAATTAAACTGTAACACGATAAAAACTGTTTATATGTCAATTCAAAATCTTGTATATTCAAGAAATGGCATCCATTCCCACTCTATGGGAAAACAAGTAGGTTCAGCACTTGTAAGGATGGTGATTAGAGAATCACACAAATGGGCAGCAAATACTATGCATGAAATTTCATGTTCTTTGGGTATTTGTTTCTGAAGTGTTGTAACTAAAGTGAGATCAATATAACGAACTATGCTTTCATTACCCCCATTTCCTTATATTGGCTTGATATACATTCCTGTGTATGATTTGCTTCATATATTGCTTATGGAGGATACCATAAGGATGACTGGGTCCCCACCATTCTCCTTCCAATTAGAGTAAGCCTCTAAGAATATTGTTGCAATATATAATTTTTTATTGACCTAAAATGATCGAATGTCAGTGCAAGGGATTAAAAAATTTACTACAACAATAACTAAAAAATGTTAAAATCTGTTGCAACTAATACATTTCCTTCTCAGACCTATGGACAACAGAAATCTATAACTTCCCAAAACTATTACTACCTGCACAAGTATAACTATCAAATATTTTCCATGAAGATAATTGGTGCTGCCCTTTCTGGGCATTATCTTGGAAATTGATTTTTTTTGCCTGTACTTTTGGGAAATGTATCTTGTGCCTAAAGCACTTTGTCACAAAACTGATAGACAAAAGAGATACAATAAATGATAGATTCCTCGATTGCACCAAAATATAGTAAATTCATCCATGTTATAAAATACGAGATTTCTAATGCATGCTCCTATTTGACTGGCTCAGTTTTACATTCAACTATTCCTTGTATTCATGCCTACTTTTAGGTGACATTCCACAATGTAAACATATTTGGCTTTCCTCTATCCTACTGATTATATTGCCCTTTAAATATAAAATTGTTTCCACACTATTGTTTCTCTTGAAATAATGTGGAGATTATTTATTTTATTCCTCATTTCAAACTACCATGTCCTCTCTTTAATTCAATTAACATTTTATTTTGCTTGCAGACATCCACCACTACATACTCAACAAAATTACACATATAGTTTCAATTATATATGTATATGTTTATGTTTATTTACATAGACATGTACAATCAGTGGGTTTCCATTATTTGCGTATGTGTATGTACATGTATATATATAACGACCTATGTGATGCTATAATTTAGTGATTCTCATTTTCACAGTGTACCTTTGATAATTTAGGGAAACCATCCGTGAATTGTTAAGTAAACCCATGTAATCACTTACACTTTATACAGTGTACAATTTAGTACTGTCTTAAAAGAAGAGAGTGAAAAGTATAAAGAGAATCTGAAAATAAATAAGTGAAAACTCCTTTTCATTTCCACCCAAATGTCATTTTCATACCACTGCTCTCATACTTATGTTTCTAAGACCCTAAGATATTTAATTGATCATGTATAAATATTGATTTAAATTGGAGTGAAATGATCTTATTATTGTTAAAGCCATTTCAAGCTCACAAAGAAACTTGGTTTCTTGATCATTTCATATTGAAATTATTTGAGAACACAACTTGAAACATTTTGAATTTTACTCAGTAAGAAATCTTGATTTTTGTCAATATTGACATGAACATTACGTGTTTCATTAGCCGGATCCACACTTAAAACATCTGGGACCAGTTTGTCTCAATCATGAAGGATGAGTTCTTTAAATATCCAGTCTAAATAATGCCAAAGATAAAGAAACAAAAAACTTCATTGGAATCTATCTTAGGAAGCTAACGGAATCATTACCACACCCAAAACTAATAGTTTCCATTGTTATACATGTCATGGATAGCTACGTTTAACAGTTTCAGAAAGAAAACGTCTGATTTATATAAATAAATATGTGATGACTAAAATCAGAAAGCTTTTATTTCCAATAACTCTTCATCGTGAACTGTTTTCTTGTAGGGAATTAGGTTTTTATTGCAAGTCGCCTGACATGTTTTCTTCAAAAATTCTAAGTCAAAAATAAGCAATTATATATCTGTTGACACACATTAAATCAATGCAGGTTTTCTTCGATATTTTATTGTCAGTGTCAAGAGCTGATGTTAAAATCAAGGAAATACATGAATGCTTTGTAATATATTGAAACTCATGCTGGTGCTTTCACAAGTGACACTGTTAACAGAAAATATTTTCTTTCAATGTTCATATTATCCCTGTAGTGTAAAATCAAACATTATGATATGTTATATCTTACAACCATTTCATAGGGAACTGTATGATTCCTACAAAAATGATGCAACCTAAACAAAAGTTTCTCTTTTTTTCAGTAAGTTTGCGCTATTCAGAGTTGTGAGAAAAATCTAATTGGACTTCCATCTTTATCTGCTTTCTTCAATTTTATTGTAACACAATAAAAAAAAAACTTTCTATGTCAAGCCAAAAGCTTCTATATATTCATTGACTGAATCATCCATGTTTACCTCACACCCAGAGGCCAGAAATTCGGATGAGATGAACACGTTTGTTTTGGTCATTCTGAAGGGCATCCAAATTAGGAGAATAACAAGGAAATACAGGGAATTTATAAATTGATTATATCAAGCACTCTAAAGGAATAACAACTTCTTTGAAGGGAGAAATGAGTAACCTTTTACGCTCTCATGCAAAATGTTTTCCCATTGCTTTAGAAACAGTTTTTCAGCTTATATTTGGAAATAAATAATACACTGGGTCAGATAGCCAGGTAGCCCACATTTTTTATTAATATGGTTTTCCATACTAAAATATTAATCCCAGAAAGTTCTACTTTTGGGGGGGGGGGTCATTGTGATTATGTTTCCCCAGACGTGTTGGTACGCAGCTTAGTGTTCACCAATCCTTGAATTTTGACCATTAGAATAGAAAATTGTGATTTTTCTGGCATGGTTGAAGTCACACTATTTGATATTAATTTGAATCTTCCAAGTGTCTCAGCATGTTACTTTTTTATCATCATCTCTCTCATTACTTCATAGTTAATACGTCTTCCAACAATCCAATCTACTTTGTAATATTCAAATTTATAAAACTGCCACGGAATTAATAAGTTCTCTTCAAGTCTGTTGTTACAATAACAGAAAAATAAATTCATTGTGTTTAATAGCCATGTGAAACCAGTGGATGCAGGTATTCCACATTCTATATCCCAGAAACGATTACCACACTTCCAATCCTTGAAGACAGGAGAAATTTTTTCCAAGGTATTCATCCTACTTCCATGAATTTTCCAAAAACACAACAGAAATCTCAAGTTCCCCAGTAGCGTTCCAAGAGATCTATCATTGCTCAGAATGAATATCCAGCCATAATCCAATAAAGAATCATATATTTATTCCGGTGAGGACACAGTATGTGAAGCAATTAACAAAGAAATTTAAAAAACACTTTCTATTCATTGCATTTTGAAATAATGCTTTGAACCAATGGATAAGGCACCAGAATAACTTGGGCTGAGAACAGAGGGGAAACTGGAGGCATAAAAAGAAGAGTTTAGATATCAGTTCTAATTTGTCCATTTTGCACTCTTGCCAAAATTTACTCTATACTAAACTGATAGTTTTACATCAATTTCTGTGTTATAAATACTCCACAATGAACGATATATATATACATATTTTACAAATATATAGTATATATATATTATATGATAGATAATGCATATATATATTAGTAACACAGTAATTTCAAGTCAAGTGTATGTTAGTAAATTCATTGGGATTTATCACCTAGAATCGTTATGTTACCTGGGAACTGAAGTGAATTCTCTAAAATGTTACAAAATATAGATGGAAATCATTTCCTGTTCAGAAATGCATTTATTAAGGCAAATAATATAGGATGAAATTTCTAAGGATATGAAAGTTGAAAAACTCTATGTAATATGGAAATAGAGACAGTTCTCTTTTGTAATTTAAAGCATTCCAAATGTTTTAGAAAATATGCCACAGTGCTTTTCAGGTATAGAAAAATCATCCGTGAAGCAGGTTTACCCAAGGACGTCACCCAATATGAATGTGTTTCTCTCAGTGACTATCTCTCATTTTCTCCTAGAATAATGGAATTATGACACAATGTATGGTGATGGATTACCACATTATCAAAATGGATATTTAGAGAAAAATTTGTTACTGCATTTTAGAATGATTAAGTCAATGTTTCTCTGTTTTAATCCTCCGGGAGTATTCACCTAGAGAGCCAAAATTATAGCAATCCCATTTTCATTTCTCCGTGTTCTCATACTTCTATTGAGAAACGATTCCCCAGGATTTTGTGTTTTATTAAGACAGTAAAAACATCAAAGAAGTTTGGGAAATATTTACATATACTTCATAAATTTGAATTCACGTTGTTACCAAAGCGAACAAAACTCCTCACTGTCATAGCCAAAAATGTATTGTTTCTTGTACAATGATTTCCATTTAATATTTTAAGTAGTATATTCAATAATGAAATGATATATTGCATATATAAAATATTAAAGCTTTTTCATAATTATGATATCCATAGTGAAACTCTAGGTCTTCCTGAGGAAGTAAAACAGAGGACAGTGTAACCAAAGAGTAACTGCTTTATGTGATAAAGGTAGTCCTACTGCAAAGGCAGTAATCATATATTAGGATGTGATAACTACAATTTCAGGTGTTGTTTTAAGGAACTCACCAACAATTATCAGAATAATGCATTTGAAAACATCACAGCAACTGCTCTAAAAAGGGTAACCTCTTCTTACAAGAAATGAATTCAGACTTTGCTGCACACGTATATGGAAAACACAAATATATTACTAAAAATATTATTACTAGTTGGTCAAATATAACTACTAAATAATGTAGAGGAAGATTTTGGCGACATACCTTTCTGGGAACTATCTTGGAATATGATCTCATATTTTATTTCGTAAAAGTAGGAGAGTTGAACTGGGGAATGTATATTGTGATTAACGCACCTTGGATGAAACCTGATTGACTAAAAGCACCAAATGTTTGCTAGTTGCCTAGATTAAAGCATAAAGTTTGAAAATCAGCAATTCAAATAGTGGCAAGATTTCTAATGCAAGGTCTTATTTGACTGGTTCAGTTTTACTTTCAAATATTCTTTGTATTCATGACAATGTTAATACGATACTCATCAATGTAAACACATTGAGATTTCCTTCTCATTATTACTGATATTGTCCTTTAAATAAATGTTTTAACAGCGTGGATTATATTGAATGATTCTACAGATTATTTCGTTTCTTCACTCTTCAAAACACCATGCCTTTCACGAATTCAATTATTTCTTTTTGCATACACACCTCCAAACATCCATACTACATTTAGGTACACAGGTGTATATATATATATATATATATATATATATATATATATATATATGTGTGTGTGTGTGTGTGTGTGTGTGTGTGTGTGAGTGTGTGTGTATGTATGTATATGTATATATGTACATGTGTATATACACAGATATATATGTATATATGTATACGTATATATGTATATGTGTTTGTACACACATATATGTACCTGTATACAGAGAGACATATAAATAGTTATATCCATACATATATATTCACATTCCTATACAAATGTGATCAATGGGTATATATGATATATATGTATGCAGATGTACATATATAAATGTATATTATGATTTTTTTACTTGTGCCCTCATCTTGACTATGTTAGTTTGAATTATTACTACTCCCTATATTTGTATTGATTATTTATCCAACATCAATTTCATTAATTTATGGAATCCTTCCAAGTATAATCCAGTAAATGAACAATTAATTCTCATTCTCATTCTAGAACTGAAAAATTTACTTCTGTGGTGATGCAAAAGAATGAAAAGTAGCACGAGATTATTCAGATAAGTAATTGAAAATGCCTTTCCATTGTTTAGCTAAATGTCTTTTGCATGCTACTAGTTGCATTTCCCCAAGTGTTTCTGAGATGTAAATGATCACCTATATATTTAAACATAAAATGGAAACTAACTCACAGATTTCTTTTAAATTAATCTTGGGCTTAGTAAGAAATTTGTTTTCACGAATTTCATGTTGAAATTCTATCTCTCTTTCAAGAGTACACATTCAGAATTTTACTCACTGAGAAAATGTTGATTTTGTCAGTATTGGCATATGCAATTTCTGATTCATTAGCCAGATAAACTGAAAATGAAAACCTTTCATCATCTGGAACCAGTTTCTCTCAAACATGAAGGAAGTGTAGCAAAGAATACTTCCTAAATTACTTGAGAGCATTCTATACTGATGTGCTGTGTAGAGTATTCTTTTAAACATCTTCCAAAACAGGGCTCTCTATTAATCCAATGAATTCTTGAATGTATTGTGAGTAACCTCTGAATCAGAGCCCTTGCCTTTAATCATCAACAGTTTCACATTTTTTGTCACATTTATAAAACTGTAAGGACTATTATCCAATTCACAGAATAATAAAAATTATATACTTTACTTAAGAAAAGACGACATTTGAGACTCTCTTAATTAAATAAACCTCAGCTTAATTTCTTGCCATTGTATATAAAAAAAACACCATTTCCTAGGTACAGAGAGGTTCTGATTTGTTTCCAGTAGATATACGAATGAAGAACATGCTGTTCAGAATTTTTTCCCTTTTATCTCTGTATTCAATTATGTCCTCACTTAGATGGTAATGATATTTCACTAGTCCACCCTTTGACACATTTCCTGGAAAATTTGCAGAGAATATGTTTAAGTAATCAGAGTGTGTGGAGACTTAGGAATAAATGTGTCTTTTGTGATTGCAGATAAGAGTACACGTGTGCAAGAGGAATTTTAGTTTTCTGTGATCATTATAAATTTCATATTGCATTCAGTTAATCTTTGCAGATAAACTATACATTGCATATTACAATAGGCAATATACTTGGTTATCCACTTTCCCAAAGAACAGCCAGTATTTTTACAGATTGAAGTTCTAAACGATTCTGAAAATTTCAGTTTTGTTCTTTTAGAAACACACTAATTGCATTGTGAATTCAATTTATATAGAAATATACCTCCATAAAATAATTGTCTCCTTCGGTGGACAAATTTCATAAAGAACTTTGGTTGAGGACTCATGCTTCACTGTAATCTGTTTCAATGTTACAAGTGTAAAGATCAAATTGATATTTTGTGAAGTTAAAAATGCTTTTCCTCATATGTACCTGATTAGGTTACAAGATGGAAGACATAATACTGGCAGATGTGTAATGGAAGTCATCACAGGATCAAGTGGCAGGTGAGGAGATATCAGGGAGATTACCGTCAATGGGAAAAAGATCACCTGAATGTAAGTACAAATGTCCCCAGTGCAAGATATCATAATACCAGGTAGTCAGATGTGGTATTCCAATTTCAATCCAGAAGTATGATAGGATTTAAGAGATGTACAAAATGGCTAAATTACTCACATCATGAACTGAACATGAGGTAAATTATTCGTATCCCAATAATCCCAAATAGAGACAACAAGCCTGGTCCCTTCCTTTTGAAATCACCTTTATGGAAAACTGTAGATTTTGGTCTATTTGCAGAATTTGCTTTCCTTGTTGAGATTGGGGGAATTCTCTTTGCCTCTTTTCTTTTTCAGTACGTAGGTGACTATATACTTTGTTCCGATTAGAGATTTTCAAAACTATCCAATAAAACCACAGATACTCTAATTCCTCAGTCCCATGTGGCTTTTTTCAGATATTCTTTTGGAATAAGCTTAGAACTATTGTAATGCCTCAGTCCCTCAGATTTAAGGAAGAAAATCCTCTCTAGTCATCTGGACTTGTAAAACCCCTCATGTCCTTACCATTATGCTATGAAGCATTCACTTTTATACCGTTTCTTTTGGTTCATACAGGACACATTTGGAAAAAAGTAACTACAACCAATTAATACTTATTTCAATATACGATGGTAAATCCCAACATTCAGAAAGGTCCTGTTCTGTATCTAACAATTTTTTTTAGTATATTTGAAATGAAACCACCGGGAGTTTTAAATTTTCTTTGAAGAATATTGAGGTAATTCCTGAAGAATGTCATTTACCAACTAACTCTGATGCATGTGATTACATATATGTGCCACGTGGTCTAGGAAATTTTAATTAATTTGTAAATTTTCATGCTTTATTATGTAGCTCAAATAGTCCTGAATAAATCTGCCAAAATTCACCATATTAGACAAGTCTCACCTGAAAAATATGTGACAGGAAATGTGACATCAATTAAATTTTGTTGATTTCTTGTGATGTAAATATGACATAAAGTTGGGTTAGAGGGATTCAGTCTATCCAGATGACTGAGCACTTTCTGGGAGAAAATTTCATTGCATAATTTCATTATCATTTTATCACTGTGAATGCATGGCAACAATTTGATTCAAAATACAATTAATAAGGATTTGTACAGGTAAGGGGAAAGTATAATATTCATAGAATTTGAATTTTTTCACTAATTCTTATTTTAAAAATATATCTTCTGGGCTAGGAATATGACCTAGTGGCAAGAGCGCTTGCCTTCTACACATGAAGCTATCGGTTCTATTCTCCAGCACCACATATATAGAAAATGGCCAGAAGGGGCGCTGTGACTCAGGTGGCAGAGTGCTAGCCTTGAGCGGGAAGAAGCCAGAGATGGTGCTCAGGCCCTGTGTCCGAGGCCCAGGAATGGCCAAAAAATAAATAAATAAATAAATAAAATATATATCTTCCAATGATATTGGAAAAAATTATACTAAGTAAAGTGAGTCAGACCCAAAGAAGCACGGTTCCCCAAACTGCTCATGTCCCCATGTACAGAGGAAGCCCTAGGCCTACCTGCAAGCTGGGTGAATCACAGAGAGCCAGGATTGCACCAACAGGGGAGAAGGGTCAGAACAGATCCACCCCCTCTTAACTGAATTCAAGTCAAACCAGCCAATCAGGAATATACACTGAAGAACATCACAAGGAAAACAGAGACTGGGGAAAGACTACCCAAACAAGCTGGACTCCATTATTTTTTCTTCTCAAATATTTTTTAAACTTTAAAAAAATTTTTTTTTTTATTTTTTCACTTCTGAACCATCCTTGATGTTTTTGTTTTCCATTTTTACCTGTTTGTTTTATCAAGTTTTTTTGTTGGTAGTAGTTTGGTTGTTCACTTTTCTGGTTTTTGTCCTATTTTTTTCTTTTTAAAATAATTTTTCTCTGTTTTTTGCATCTGTCTTCCATTATTTTTACTTTATTTCTCTCTTTGCATTCTATTTCTTTAAAAATTACTTTCCTAAGAATAACACCTCCACTCTTTCTGCTAACTCTCCATTTTCTATCATTTTACCCTTGTTCTTTCTACTGATTCTACTCTTCACATTTCCACGTCACTGAAACTAAACAAAAATCACGTCTCCCCCCCCCCCCAATATGTTTTACTCTATTCTCTTTACTACATCTAGCTTACACTCCTGACATACTGCCTGGACCTACAGGTTCCTTTGACTCATCGTTAATAGATAGAGGTTATCCCTGCTTAATCTGAGTGAAACAAAGGGGTTCATAGAGAATGCCAGTCCTAAAAGAACTTAATATAAGAACAAGAATTGCTTATAGGGTTGTAACAGTAAATAAGTAACTTCTGAATACAGGGCCCAGGATCGGTTGTTATATTGAAATTGTAATCTTTAGGAACACCAAATCTAATTTTATAAACAGGTATACAAGGTATCTGTATATAATTGTGAACTTGTAAGATTTATACAAGAGTGCTAGGTAAGGGCTGCGTTGGGTCTTAAATGGTGCTCACAGGTGCTGGTAGACTGGCATTCCCAATCCAAATGGACAGAAGGAACACAAGAACGATGGCAGACATGGCAGCAGTGTACTCTACAACAGAATAGTAGTGGCAAGTAGCCACAGAGTATATAATGATGATGAAAAAAAGATAAAATAAAATAAGATGTAATATACCATAAATCCGGAGCTAAGGAAGGTACCAAGTAAGAAGGAAAGTTGTGGAAGGAGGGAAAGGAGAGATGATGCCAACTTCTGCAATCCAATTGGATATTCTTATTCTATGGCCTATGAATCGCCACATTCAAGCATGCTACTGAGAGCATCCAATCAACTGTGCTCCAATTCCACCACACGCGAAACATGTGCCACAGCATGTTCAAAATTCCGTCATCAAATACCACCAGTTTACAACGAACAATAAGGGAGTAATATTCCAAGCCAATGCCAGATTTAGGAGTAAAACTAATTTCGATGTGTACTGGTATAATGAATACAGAACCTCCCCAGCTTTATTCAAGCAATGAAGTGTCATTCAACTCTGTATTGTTTTGTATTGGCCAATAGCAAATAAAACTAAAATGTTGCTTTATTTCAACAGTGGGATGCGCTTCATCTCATGTTTTCAGACATCAATATGTTGAGCTTTTTTTTTTTTTTTTTTTTTTTTTTGCGCCAGTCCTGGGCCTTGGACTCAGGGCCTGAGCACTGTCCCTGGCTTCTTCCCGCTCAAGGCTAGCACTCTGCCACTTGAGCCACAGCGCCGCTTCTGGCCGTTTTCCGTTTATGTGGTGCTGGGGAATCGAACCTAGGGCCTCGTGTATCCAAGGCAGGCACTCTTGCCACTAGGCCATATCCCCAGCCCCCTATGTTGAGCTTTTGAGCTGTAAAAACCCAAACTTCTCAAGGCATTTCCATCCAATTATCTAAGACGTTAGCATCATTGCCAAATAGACCACTAGTTCAAATAAAGGACTATAGCATAAATAATGGGTTATATTCAAATGGAAATGACTCACTACCCGAGGGACAAATGAGCCAGTTACTCCAGTCACACCTACCTTAGTGAAAGAGATCAACAAACAAACATGTGCTTCAATTTGAAACTGACCAAGAGGTATTGCAAAGGATATGAAACTTAGGCAAACATGGGTGAACAATTGGCCATTTTCCCATTTCTATCCATTCCCCTCAAGGAGCCTTGTTTACTTCTAGCTCCAATATTCATATAACTGGCTTCTACTTACATGCATGTGTTGCACAATGATGATCAAGTTGTCCTCATCCTGGTCGTCTTGGGTAACCAATATTAAACAGGAAGTGCACAACGACCAAAGCATATTAGACATGAGTATGTCCTTTTTGCCACATGGCAACAGCGTACTGTACAACAGAATAGTAGTAGGAAGTGGCCACAGTGTTCATAATGATGATTGAAAAAAGATTAAAAAAGATAAAAGGTAATATACTCTAAATCCGGAGCTAAAGAAGGTAACATGTAAGAAGGAAAGTTGTGGAAGGAGAGAAAGGAGGTTGAAGCAATGAATAATATAAAGAAAAGGGATGGAGTGATGACGCACAGGAAGACAAGAAGACAGGAAGGAAGACAGGAGGGAAAGTATCAAGGAGGGAAGGAATGCAGGCAGGGAAGGAGGCAAGGACAGATGGATTGTGGTTTGTATCCACAGTGTTTGGGATTGAATTAAAGGTAGAAGAATGGAGAAAGAAGGATCCGAATGGAATCCTGGGGAAGAAGAGAGACAAATGGAGATAAGGAGGAAGAAAAGTAATCAGGAAAGAATGACAGCAGAAAGGAAGGAAGGATGAGAGCAAGGGAGACTGTGTGGGAGATAGAAGTAAGGAACCATGAAAGCAGTGAGAGGTATGATGAAAAACAAACGATATTTCATGGGAAGCAAGGAAATGCATAAAAATACATTGTACATTTATAAAGATGTGCTTTTATTGGACACTACTTAGAACATTGATATCAGATTTTCAGTATCATTTGCTTGACATAAAAATCTGTAGTATCACTGCAAATAGGGTAAAATGAAACTCAGTTTGTACTATAGAAAATATTATTCATCCACTGCACAGGGTCATGACATTTCTAAGTGAATTTCTAAGTAAGGCTCAACAATATTCTTCTACGGAATGCAAAACTGGCATTGACAAGTTGACTGCCAGAGTGACAGAAAGAACACTGTGCCCTGAAACATCTCATGGGGATGCTCCACTCTGGATATTTCTATCCTCCAGATGACACCCTGATGAGGCCTTCTGGCAGTGCCTTCAAGGAACACAGATGACTTGTTGATATTTGGAAGAGTTAGAAACAATCAAAGTCCCTCTAAAAGACAGTAAGAAACTGCAAAACCAAGAGACAAGTGTAATGACAGAATGCCTACCGAGACAAAACCTGACCCACGAGGTCCCAAAAGAAGGGATGACATCTTGCCACTTTTTTCAAGCAGGGGTGTAAACTTGTGTCCAAGTCACCATGTCACCAACCCAGCACTCACTGACCTGCTTAAGTCAGTGCATGAAACACAAACCACACACCACTAGAGGATTGTCAAAAGACTTATGCAAAAGTTGACCCTGGGAAAACTCTGGGTCATGTGGTCCCCATCACAGTATGGGGGATGTTCCCTAAATTCCCAAAGCCAGCCTAAAATAAAGTGATTTTAGTAAGAATTTTCTCTTTTCTTTTTTAAGGGAAATGATTTACATGAAATGTCTCAAGGTCAGTAAAGTTGGTCATTTACATGAAAGGGTAGGAAATATGTCTGTTACTACTAAAAGTCACGGACAGAAGAAATACAACACAAAGTGACTTTATATAGTGTAAAATTCAATGTGTACCAAGTTACAAAAAAGTCACACTTATTTTTTTCTTCCAATAGTGGGAATGTAAAATATTCTCGACCAGTGCAGGGAACCACAAGACAGGCACATCAATTAAAATTTACATGGAACTCTATTTCTTTGTCTTCTATGGGAGTAATGGACAACCAATAGGGTTTACACCACTGTTGGGATAAGGAAATGCCAACTGTGACTCATTTCATATCATCTGCTTTTTCCTCCTGCCCTCCCCATTTGCTTCATTTTGCAATAGTACAATTGCAGCAAGTGATACTCTTAGAGTCCATTATCAAGGATGGAACCATATGTGGTTTACATGTACAAATGGGCTGAAAAGCTATATCTCCTATTTCATGTTTAAAAGCAAAACCGCATTATGTTTTCTGGTGTTACTTTTTCCTGAAGTGAACTGGTTTGATGGGGATGACATAAGAACCCTCTCCTTCACTCCATCTTGAGTATTGCAAAGTTAAATCTATGTAACAGTATGACTAGGCACTGGTTTTGTTTGATCCAATGATGTTGGAATTAAGGCACTACTAAATGGAAACTTCAAAGACGATGACTGTGTTCTGTTGTAGACATTTAGTTTGGGCTCCTAAAAATTCCTTTCTCAACAACCGCTTGAGAGCTATGAAGGCACCATACTTAAAATCATCCCTAGGTACAGAGGAGTCCTGAATCTCTCCTTCCTTTACAAGGGGACCTATATATGCAGTGGGAAAAGTTGTTGATTTTATGAAAACAATTTGGAGATTGTAATAGATAGTTCATGGTTAAAAAATATGGAGCTAAAATGGAAAAGGAAGTCTTAAGGGAAGGGTTCCTTGATTGGTTTAAATAGTCTCCAAACATAATTGTTCACATCTTGGGTACTGGTGATCCCCTTGCAATGTTGTGGTTGGCACATACATCATAAATCATACTACTGGAACCATTCAATAAATATTAGCTTGGCTAAATTCCTCTCGGTCATACAAACTTGTATACACTGTTGCCCCACAAATTAGTGGAAGAAAAGAATCAATAATTTGATTCTTGTATAAACACTAGTAAACGGACAGGTTATGTTGAAATCAAGGGAAAAAGGATAAAAATACAAATGTCTCCAAAAGCAAAGTTTACAAAAACATTCGTGTAAACCAATTCTACAACTTATCATGGGAATGAGACAAGGGAGTTGGAAGTGGGGCGTGACAGTGGAGGTAACATGATGAACTAGAAATGTACTTACTGACTTACATATGAATCTCTAATCCTTTGGTACATCACTCTGACAATAAAGGAAAAAATAAAGTAAACAAGAAAAAAAGAGGAAGTAGTGTGGCATGAAGTAGGTTGTGGTCCTAATCTAAATCTGTTAGAAATAATGTCATTTTAGACATGAACAGATTAGATTCAATCAGTCGATCAGAGAAACTGAACAGGGACTTGATGAGCATCACCCAACCCCCAAGCTTATGCAGCTGTTTGGGAAGAGTTGTGAAAAGTAAGAAAGATCTCAACCCACTGTGGTAGATATTAAGGAAGACTCAGATGGCTCAGACACTGAGGAAAACTTATGTAATGAGCCTGCTAAAGACAGATTGATCCATGTGGAGAAAATTTTGGAATCTATTACAGCCCTAGTTTCACAACATCATCCAAAACAGTAAACTCCTGTAAAGGTAGAGAATTGTGGGCCCTGCCCAGAATCCTGGCGGACTTTGATCCTTTCCCACCACAAACTACGCCTGATAGGGTCTCACAGCTAGTACCATCTCAGCCTGTGCTGTTAAAGGCGCCTGGCCCTCCTACCCGTAAGCGTGGCACACTTCCTTGGCTCAGGCTGCTCAAGAAGGGAGGACATTTCTGGTTTTCATTCATTCCCTGACAGGCAGGATAAAGATAACAAAAGAGTTCATCAGGCTTTGCCATTTAAACAAATAAGATATCTAAAGAATGCTTGTGTTCAATATGGCCCTACAGTGCCCTTTACTCAAGCCATTCTATTTGTTTATTTATTGATTGATTTGGCCAATCCTGGGTATTCAACTCAGGGCCTGAGCACTGTCCCTGGCTTCTTTTTGCTCTAGGCTAGCACTCTGCTACTTAAGCCACAGCGCCATTTCTGGCCATTATCTATATATGTGGTGCTGGGGAATATAACCTAGGGATTCATGTATATTAGTCAAGCACTCTTGCCACTATGCCATATTCCCAGAACACTCAAGTCTTTGTTGAAACATTGGCTATGCCCAAATTGCCAAGCAGCCATCAGGCCTTCTAAGAACAAAGGAGTAATAAATGACTATATTCGGCTTTGTGCAGACATTGGGCCATCCTATGTTCAGGGCCTCACGCTGGCTGCAGTGCTCAAAGGGCAGACTGTGACAGAGTTCTTACACGTGCTCTGTATGGGGAGAAGGCGATGGGGACATCTATGTACTGCTTGGATTCCCGGCATCTGTTTTTCCTGCAGACAAATGGACCACTTAATGGCTCACTGCCCTAATCAGAAAAGGAGAGCTATGACTGAAATTTCTCCCTGTTGGAAAAACGGGAAGCATTGGGTTACAAATTGCAGATCTACTTTGAATGACTCTGGCAGCCAGATTTCAGTAAACTGGCAGAGGATCCAGCCCCTGGCCCAACAGAACAATATTGGGGAGCTCCTTCCTTCCTCCAAACTCAAGCCTATCCCAAAACAACCTGCAGCAACAATTAGTTTCAAGTCTCCTCTGAGCAACAACAGGAAGTGCAGGACTGGATCTCCTTTCCTCTACCTGCACAGTACTGACTTCGGCAATGGGATTTCAGGCCCTCTCTACAGGATTCCTTGGCCCCCTTCCAAGGGAATCTGTTGGCTTATTGTTAGGTTGCAGCTGCTCTGCACTGAGGGGCTTATGTATTATTCCAGGAGTGATAGATCAGGACTCTAATTGAGAAATAATAATCATGGCTTCAGTGCCTGCTAATGTTATCTCTATCCCGACAGCTCACTCTGGTCTCTAATTTTTTTCAGTGCCTAAGCTACTACAAACCATAGGGGAGAAAGGAGTTTTTGGTCTTCTGACATTTTTTGGGTTCAAAACATATAATGGGAATGGCTTCTTCTCATATTTTCAGACATCAATATGTTGAGACTACCTCTTGGGCTGTAAAAACCCAATCTTCTCGAGGCATTTCCATCAATTTATCTAAGAGTTTAGCAACATTGCCCTTTGACCACTGGTTGAAATATAGGTCTATGGCATATATAATAGGTTATATTCAAATGCAAATGACTCACTAGCTGGGGCAGCAAAGGAGTCAATTCCTCCAGTACTGGTAACTTAGTGAAGGAGATCAACAAACAAATATGTGCCTCAATCTTAAAGTAACCTTGGGGTATTCCAAAGGATGTGTATATTGATAAGGAGAACGAATATTGTAAACTTTCCATATTGCTAAAGTTGTTATAGAAATTCACCTCAAACCCATGAAAATCTAACTATATTCTTTAATGAAATAGGAAAAGCAATCCAAAAATTCATATGAAATAGGAAGATCTAGAATAGCAAAAGTAATTGAAGGCAAAGAGACCACAAACAAAATCACAGTAATTCCACCAGCACAACAATGTACATCGCAGCACAATTTGTCTTAACTAGAATCTGGATCAAACCCTGATGCCCCTTAGTAGACGAATGGATCAGGAAAATGTGGTACATATTCACAATGGAATTTTATGCCTCTATCAGAAAGAATGGCATTGCCCCATTTGTAAGGAAATGGAAGGACTAGGAAAAAATTATACTATGTGAAGTTAGCCAGACCCAAAGAAACATGGACTCTATGGTCTTCCTTATTGGGAATAATTAGTACAGGTTTAGGCAAGTCATAGCAGAGCATCACAAGAGACCAATAGCTTTACCCTTATGAAGTCATAAGTTGATGCTAAGAGAAATGAACTGCATGTTATGGGAATGATTGTTATAACAGAGTTGTGTCTACTTTCAACGTCCCATCTGTATCTGTAGCTTCTATTATCGATGATGTTCTTGTATTACCTTCCAGTGGTTGTACCTACACTATGTCTGTAATCTTATCTGAGTATTTTGGAAACTGTGTATACTGTTATTAGAAGTAGTAAATAGAAAGGGAATAACAAAATCGAGAGACACAGGGTAAAAAAATGACAAACAACTACAAAAGCAATACTTGAAAAACTGTTTGGTGAAAGTGAACTGAACACCTCAGCGGGGGGCAAGGGAAAGGGGGAGGAGGGAGAAGGGTATGAGGGACAGGGTAACAAACAGTACAAGAAATGTATACAATGCCTAACCTATGAAACTGTAACTTCTCTTTATATCAGTTTGATAATAAAAATTTGAAAACAAAAAAATAAAGGAGCAGCACCAGAGGTAACAAAATGCCTCATTTCAAGCTCTATAACGAAAGCATTATTTAAAATGTACAACCTTCTACTGCCAAAAAAGAGATGCATGATGAATACAACATGGCAGAACACCTTCAAAGAAACCAGAGACTTGCAGTCAGCTGATATTTGGCAAAGGAATGAGAGACATACAATGGAAAAATGTAGCATCGTCAATTATTGGAGATGGGAAAAAAGGATCACCACAGGAAAAAAAAAATCAAAGCTTCTCCTAGCATAATACCAGCACTGATGTCAACTCAAAAGGGATTAACATCTCAACATCAAATGTGAATCCTAGTAACAATAATAGAACAGAGTAGCAGAGACATCAGGTCTTCTAGGCCTAGGAAGGAACTTCCTGAACAGAGTCTGAGGCACACAACACATTGCTGAAAGATTGGAAATTGGGAGATTAAAATAAAAATGTTCTGCACAGCTAAGGATAAGGTTACAAAACCAGACAGACAGCCAAACAGCAATGTAATAGACAAATATTATAACAGGTTAATGTGTCTCACATACAGGTGACCCAAGAAACTAATCCCTCCTAAATCCAACAAATCAATCATGAAGTTCGCCATTGATCTGAAAACAGACTTCACAGAAGAAGTAAAAATGGTAAATAATCACAAAATCATAAAACCATCATTGGAAGTAAATTATAGGTAAATAAAACAACACTGAAATAACTTCTTCCCCAAGTCAGAATGAGATATATTCTGAACTCAAGCAACATCAAGTGCTGGAGGTGATTCCCTGAAAGAGAAAATGTACTGAACTGTTGTGGGAATGTAAACTACTGCAACCACTCTTGAAAAGAGTATGGAGTATCTTGAAAAGAACACCCAAGGCATAGCACATGTCCCATTCTGAACAACAGGATCCAGGATATGACGAGAAAACCTGCACATCCACGTTTATGTTGCACACTTCAAAAGAGCCAAGAAATGGAAACAAATCCAATGTCCCACTAAAGAAGATTGGATCCACGCAAATGGTATCTCTATAGAAGGGAATCCTACACAATGATTAGAAAACATTTGTAAAAAGGTATTCATTGGGACACAAGCCTGGAACACAGAATGGAGCATTGGCTGGCTGAAATGTGTATGTTAGAAATAAGTAACACAGACATGATAAAGAAAGCACGACTCAGGTACCAATTAACGGGGAGACAAGGGACATGCTTGAGAGAAAGGTATCCAAAAGTGACACAAAAACACTAATGTTTATGTACATAAATTCAGATGCATATCTATATAATACCCAATCTGCCAGGAATTGCTTTACAATTAGTAAAGCAGTGGAGACAAGATTGACAATAGACATTAAGGATATTATTTTTTTGTTTTCGAAAAAATAATGAAAAAGGAAGTTGGTTGTGGAAGAGGACAATGTGAAGGAAAGAGGCAGAAAAATGAGCAAGGAAATAACAGCTGTGAGAAGAAATTTATGCACATTTTTCTCTCACCTCAATACTCCCTCAACATGTCATTGATTCCTTGTTAAAAATCTCTTCATCTATCCTTTGTCTTCATTATTGGTACAATGCAATTGTGCTTTGCGAGTAACTTAAACTCCTATTACCCTAGCAAAAGCACCATAACTGGAAGTAAATATTAGCAGTTGATTCTGGAGAATTTTGAGGCTCTCTTTCTAATTCTGATCCATTAGATAGAGATAATTTGCCAAATTTGGTATACATCATCGAAGTTTTGAAACAATTGGAACATTTCAACATTAGTGATACAGAATCATGTGAATATTCATATAAATTTCAGATAATAATGTATGGCATATGATTTGATTAAATCTTTTTTTTTCAAACCTACTGATAATCGAGACACAAATGTCCTTGGTCAAACAGGGCTGGTGGTAAACAACTTCTTCTGTTTTCTCTTTTAGAATAGCAAAATCAATTTATAAGACACATATTTGAAATCAAGTTCAAAGACATGAACAAGACATACACAGCTAATAAGGGAGAAATGTATATGAAACACACTAGAAAATGGAGAGCGTAGTACCAGTTCTGTGATTTACTATGAACCACATAATCAACACTGACCATACTTTCCCTGATGCTTTTGTAAAAATAATGTTTCATGAATGGTCACCACTGAGGAAAAGCTGCCATAATAATTTAGGTACAAAGTTTTGCGAAAATAGTTAAACTTTCAGAAATGTGAAATGATTGTGAAATATTTTCCTGCATAGATATAAATGCTGATTTATTGAAGTTCTTCCTTTAAGTACACAAGAATAATGGATGAATAAAATAAGAAGGCTTTTCTTTCCAATAACTCTTATTCATGAACTCTTTTATTTGAGTGAATTCGGTTTTCATTGCCGGTCACTTGATAAGTTTCCTTCACATATTGTGAGGCAAAAATAAGCAATTATATTTCTGTTGCTCACATTAACTCAATTCAGGTTTTCTTTAGTATTTTACTGTCAGTGCCAAGAGCTGTAGTTCTCTCTCACTCTCTCTATATATATATCTATGCCTGCTTTTTTATTATTTTTATTTATTTATTCATTTTATTTTATGTATGCATTTATATATATATTTATTTTTTTATTAGCCAATCTTGGGGATTGGACGCAGGGCCTGAGCACTGTACCTGGCTTATTTTTTTGCTCAAGGCTAGCTACCACTCTGCACTTGACCACCAGCGCCATTTTCAGAAATTTTTTATATATGTGGTGCTGGGGAATCCAACCCAGGGCTTCATGTATTCAAGGCAAGCACTCTTGCCACTAGGCCATAATCCCAGCCCTATACACGCTGTGTTATATGTTCATATTCATACTGGTGTTTTCCCAAGTTTATCTATTAAGAGTAAATATTTTCTTTCAATGTTCATATTATTGCTGTAGTGTAAACTAAAACATTATGAGATTTTATATCTTACAGCCATTTCATAGGGATGTATATGTTTCCACCAAAAATGATGCATGCTAAACAAAATTTTGTCTTCAGTAAGACTGCATTATATAAAGTTGTTAGAAAACTCCAATAGGACTTCCATATGTAGACTGCTATCTTCAATATTGTTGTAATATAATCAAAATCTGTTTATACGTCAACGCAAAAGCTTGTATATATTCAAAAAGCAGTATCCATTCCCTTTCCATCAAAAACAAATAGGGCCACAAGTTGTTATAATTATGAGTACAGAATCAGATAAATGTGCAACGTATATACTGCATGAAATTCCATGTAGTTTGATACTTCAGTACTGGATTCTGAAGGGTTATAAATTGTGCTCAATAGAACTCAAGATATTCTTTACCCACTATTTCCTGAAATTGGGTTTGGTTAGGTATCTGTGTGTGTTATGATCAAAATATTGATTCTGCACAACACTGAAAGGGTGTCACTGTCCCCGCAATTTCTGCTTCCAGATGGAGTAAATCTTGAGGCATATTTTTGAAATACTCAATTATTTGTTGACAGGAAAACATTGATTGAATCATCCATATTTTATCTATCCCCACACCCTGAGTTCAGAAATTTGGATGAGATGTACATTTTATGTTGGTCATTCTGAAGGGCACACAAATGACAACATAAGGGAAAAAAGGGAAATTGTACATGGACTCTATCAAGCACTCTATAGTAGGACCAACTTCTTTGAAGGGAAAAATGATTAAACTGCTACTATTTCATGTAATATTTTATCTCATTTCTTTAGAAATAAATAATACACTGCATCAGGTAGCCACGTAGCTCACAATCTATCTACATAAGATTTTCCATTCTCAAATATTAGCTTCGGATCTTTGGGTTTATGTTTTCCTAGATGTGTAGGTACCAAACTCTGTTCATCAAATTGAATTTTGCACAAGGAAATCGAAATTAGTGACTTCATTGGCATGGTTGAAGTCAGAGTAATTCATATTAATTAGAATATTCCAAGTGTTTCAGCATGTTACTATTTTAATATCATCTCCCTTTTCACTGCGTAGTTAATATATCTTTCACCAATATAACCTACCTTGTAATATTCAAAAATATAAAATTGCCACTGAATTAGGCGGTTCTCTATATGTCTGTTGTTACTAGAGCTCCAAAATATCTTCATTGTGTTTAACAGCCATGCAAAAGAAGTGGATGCAGGTACTCCACATTCAAAATTCCAGGAAAAATTTACAAACTTACAAGTCGTTCAAGACAAGGAAGACGTTTTTGCATCCATGAATTTTCCAACAAATCACCAGAAACCTAAAGTTCACCAGTAGAGTTTTAAAAGTTCTAGCATTTCTCAGTACAAATATCCAGCCATAATTCAATCAAGAATCACATATTTATTCCATTGAGAATAATGTATTTGATACAATAAACAAAGAATTAAAAAAAAAAAACTTTTCTTCTTATCGCAGCACAATATGGAACAATACCGGATGCTCCTTAGTAGACGAATGGATCAGTAAAATGTGGTATACATACCTAATGGAATTGTATACCTCGATTAGAAAGAATGGCATTGCCCCATTCATAAGTAACTGGAAGGACTTGGAATAAATATAAGTGAAGAGAGCCAGACTCAAAAAAACTTGAACTCTTCTCTAATTTTTGTGACATAATAATTTGAACCAATGGCACAGGCCCTGGTATAACTTGGGCTGAGAACAAAGGAGGAAGGCATAAAAGGGAATAGTTTAGCCTTCAGTTCTAATTTGTCCATTTGGCATTTTTGCAAAACTTTATTCTATACTAACGTCATAGTTTTACACCTTCTGTAGAATAGATAAGCCAAAATTAAGGATATATGTTTGTAAATGAGAAGAATTTCAAATCAAGTGTATGTTTAGTAAATTCATTGGGATTTATCACCTAGAATCATGATATTACTTCGGAAATCAACGGAAGTACCTCAAACATTATAAAGCTTTAGACAAAATATTTCACTCTTTGAACAAGGAGTTATAAAGGCAAAGAACATAGGCTGAAATTTCTTAGAATATGAACTGTTAAAACTTTATGCGATATGGAAATACAGACAGTTCTCTTTTGAAATATAATGCAATTCAAATGCTTTAGAAAATATTCCACAGCCATGTTTCAGATATAAGAAATCACCCACAAGCATACAGCAAACAGTTCAGCCAGGTTAAAGGCAAAATTAGAGTGCAGTCATTTAGCCAAGTCGTTCACCCAATACCGGTGTCTCTCCCTCAGTGACTCTCTCTTATTTTCTCCTAGTATCAAGGAATTATGACACAATGAATCCTGATTGATTACGCCATTACCTAAATGGTTATTTAGATAAAATATTGTTATTGTATTTTGGAATGTCTCAGTTTTGCAGTAAATCAACTCTTCTCTGTTCTTATCCTTAGGGAGTTTCCACTTACAAAGCCAAAAGTATAGAAATCCAATTTTCATTTCTCTCTTGTTTGTTCTCACACTTCTATAGAGAAACAATTTTCCAGGATTTTTTGTTTGATTAAGACAGTATAAATATCAAAGAATATACTATATACTATATACTTTAAAAATTTGAATTCACTAAGCGAACAAAATCCTTCTTTGGGTGGCCAAAAATGTGGTGTTCCTTAAACAATATGTTTTCCATTTACTATTTTAAGTAGTGTATTCAAGAACCAAAAGATATATTGTGTAGACATTATATTCAATTTTTCTCATAATTAGGGTATCTGCAGCGAAACTATACTTCTTCTTGAGGAGTTAAAAACAGAGCACTTAGAAACAAAACAGTAACTGCTTGATGTGATAAGGGTAGTTCTACCGCAGACCCAGTAATGAGATATTAGTAGGTGATGAGGACAATTTCATGTGTTGTTTTAAGGAACCCTAACAAAAATTATCAATACAATGGATTTCAAAATTTAACATAGCAAGAGCTTTAGGAAAATTAACATCCTCTTTCAAGAAACAAATTCAGCCTTTGCTGCACACGCATTTGGAAAAGACAAATATATTACTATCAAAATTATTACTACTTGCTCAAGTAAAACTAGCAAATACTTTTAATGAAGAATTTGGAGGCATAAATTTCTGGGTACTATTTTGGAAATTGATCTCATATTTTATTAATTACACTTCGAATTAGAACTGGAGAATGCATACTGTGGTGAAAACACTTTGGTTGAAAACTGATTGATTAAAGGAGTCACATTTTCGTAGTTGCCTAGATTGAAGCATAAACTTTGAAATACACCAATGTAAAAAGAGGCAAGAATTCTAAAGCAAGGTCTTATTTGACTGGTTTAGTTTTACTTTCAACTATTCTTTGTATTCATCCCTATGTTAATATGATATTCAACAATGTAAACACATTTAGATTTCCTTCACTTTATTACTTTATTTTTATCACTTTATTATTAAATATATAATTGTTTTCACAGTATATTAATATTGAATGATCCTACAGATTATTATGTTTATCCACACTTCAAACTACCATGCCTCTCACGAATGCAATAAGGATTTTATCTTGCTCACAGGCATCCACACATACATACTTGATTTAGTTACAATTACATATATAGAGAGATATATAGATATAGATATAGGTATCTATATCTATCTATATAGAGAGATGTATACATACATATATATATATATACACACACACACATACTTAGATATATATTACATTCCTATCTGCCTACCTAAAATCAGTTGGTCTATGTGGTATGTATATATGTAGATGTAAATATATATTATAATCTTTATACCTGTGCCTCTCATTTTGACTGTGTTACTTGGAATTATTTTGATTTCCCTATATTTCCAAAGAATAATTGTCACCTTTGGTGGCCAATTTTCATAAAGATACCTGGTTGAGGACCCTTGCCTCACTACAATGTTTCACTGTTAAAGTGTAATGTTCAATTTGATATTTTGTGAAGTTAATAATGCTTCACTGCATATGTACCTGATTAGGGTTCAAGAATGGAAGACAAAATAATGGCAGATGAATGATTGAAATCATCACAAGGATCATGTTGCAGGAGAGGAGAGATCAGGGAGAATACAATGCACAGGAAAGAAACTCGCCTGTACGTAAGTACAAATATCCCCAGTGCAAGACATCATAATAACAGGAAGTCAGATGTGGTATTCCACTTTGACTCCAGAACTCTGATATGATTTAAGAGATGTACAAATGGCTAAAGTCCCCATACCATGAAATGAACATGAGCTCCATCTATTATATCCCAATAACCCTTAAGAGATAAAAAAAAAAAAAAAAAAATCCAGGGCCCTTCCTTCTGAAAACACGTTTGTGGAAATCTTTGGTTTTTAATCTCTTTGGCAGAGTTTGCTTTCCTTCTTGAGATTGAGAAAATCTTTTTTGCCTCTTTTCTCTTTCAAGAAATCGGTTACTATGAACTGGATGGTTTGGGGGTTTTGAAAACTATCAATTATAACCAAAGCTATCCTATTTCCTCAGTCCCTTGTGGCTTTTTCAGATGTTATTTGGTACATGAATAGAACTATTGTAATACCTCAGTTCCTCAGAGGGAAAGAAAAAATTCGTCCCTAGTAAGCTGGATTTGTAAAAACACTCAAGTCCTTAATGTTCTGGTACGAAGCCTTCACTTTTATGTTTCTTTTGGTTCATACATAGTACATTCACAAGAAAGTAACTACCAACCAAGTAATCCTTAATTCTTGTATGCAATACTAAGTCCCAACATTCACAAATGTTGCTGTTGTATCTAACAATGTTTTAAGTAGGTCTGAAATGAAACCACCTTGAGTTTTCAAATATTCTTGGAAGAAAAACAAGGTAATTCCAAAAGAAGAACATTTACAATGCAACTCTGATGCATGTGATTACACACATGTGGTACATGGTCTAGAAATTTTTAATTCATTTTTCATGTTTTATTATGTAACTAAAACAGTTCTGAATAAATCTACAAACAGTCTCCATATTATACAAATCTCACCGAAAAATTATGAGTCAGGAAATGTGACATCAATTTACATCTTGTTGATTTCATTTGATATATATGACATGAAGTTGCGTTAGAGGACTTCAGTCTTTCCAGATGTCTGAGCAATTGTTGTGAGATAATTTTATCACATAATTTCATTATCATTTTACATTAAGTGAATGCATGGCATCAATTTGAAGTTAATATACAAATAACAATGATTTATACAGATGAAGCAAAAGGAAAATATTGGTAGAACGTGATTTTATTTTTTACAAATCCTGGTTTTGAAACTACATGCCTTTAAAAATATGTAAACCCTCTTGCTTTGAAAATTCTCTCGTTCCAATAATGTGGTCACTTTGTTTTCAGTATAGAAAAGACACAGGGCTCATGAGGTCTTTATATACCGCTATAGTAGGTAATCCATTCTCAAAATTTTTTCATTTCTAATGCTTACTATGGGGATGATTTAATATCAATTCTCCCTAGAGACATTTACTGAAGAACACTATTTTTCTATTAGAAAATCATTCACTGTTGTTTAATTCTTAAGCATAGAATTGTCAACATTTTCCTTGATAGCTTCATGTGAACACTTTGCGTAAAAGTGGATGCTTTTCCAAAGTCTGGATCATGGACAGAACAGAAATGTATAGGAAGAAGGAATTAGAAACACTTAGGAGTTTAGGGATCTTGCCTAGTTGAAAAGTGTGTGAAAACGATTCTCAGGATTCCACTTCTGAAACCTCGCTTACTTCTACAAAATCATAGATAAACAATGGACAGGAAGAACAAATAGGACTCCCCTTTCGGGTTGAAGGTGGCATTGAGCACTTCCATTGTCAAATGCGGAAGTGCTTGTGAATGACGTGAGATCATAACCCGGAAGTGACCAATATTAGCCACGTCACAATACTAGTGACCCCACACCGAGGAGACAGGAGTTAAAAGTAACTGTTACTACGGAAAGGTCTACGGTGGACCAGGTTACTTCGTTGAGAGGATAGGCTCCTTCACTAATTTGGTAAGTACAGTTCTCCTTCAGAGACATCTAACAATCATTTCCCTCGTGTCCTTCCTTCAGTCATCAGTCCCCATCTCGTGTGGACTACCTTTTGACTCTTTGATATACACTCTGACATTTCTGGCTACAAAGGTTCTTTGTAATTCCTTTAACTGAAGTCCCATGAGGTAGTCCCTACATATTTTTCAAAAACACAAGTATTGTCCAACATATCACATAATCAAAAATGTTATGTCCCTGGAATTGAGAATGTAGCAATTTCCAATGTGTCCGTCTTCAAATTTACTACCATTACTCTCACTTTTATTTAGGTCTAACAATGATATTTCTATGGGGTTGTACACTTGTTTCATGCCCACAACAAATTTACTGCTGCAATTTACTACTATTTGAAACAGTTACTATCTGAAGCGATGACTCTCAGTATTGCCCAATGTTCCCTCACTTTATAGTTAATGTTCTGTTAGATGTAATTACCTATAGATCCCTTGAGCCATAGTTCAAGTAAGAACACAGGAATATCTAAAAATTATTGTCTTACTTTATATGAGTTCAAACGGGCATTTACGTGTTTGAGACCTGGAAAAGTTGGAAAATTTTGAACTATTTAGTACAGATATCTACCAGTCAGAAAACATTTTCACAAATTTGTTGAACACTTGTCATGAATGAAGTCCCTTGAATGGTCGTCTATGACAAAGAAATTAAAGCTAAAGATTAATATACTTTGTAGACTTCAGTCCTACTGTTACAATTTTGAGATTTCTCCTTATTCCTTTCAAATACACTTGTTGCTTGATTATTTGCTTGCAATTACACAGGCGATATACAACTGGATGAAAACTCATGAGTTTTACCACTAGAATACTTCCTTTCATAGTGTATCTTGGTTTGCTAATTCAGTCTCAGTGCATGTCATTTTAATCAACAAGACAGGTAATTCATCATTGTCCATGTCCTATTTTTTAATACAGAGCAATTTCCTGTCCCTTGAAATTTTTTTAACAGCACCTGAAACATTTCCACAATTTATAATCATATGCACAATACAAATGGAATTCTCTATGTCCTTTGGTTGAAAAAATTTTGTTTTTTGCTGTCGAGTATGATTTTGGTTAATAATATGTTGGAGATAATTCTAGGCCCTTTTCAACCGTTAAGAAGCATTTCCATTGGGAAGATTTACATTGGTTTGTTGCATAATTCCTTTGTATGGGTGCTTTCTTAGAAACCCATATGTCAATGTGGCAGGCATATGAGTCAATGAAAGGGAACCATCTTTCTCAAATCAGTGTGTATTAAAAACTTGAAATTTGTCAAGGAATTCCTGATTCTGAGATAAATTGGATACACTATTGGAAATAAGATCTTCCTAGAAAGCTACTAAAAATGTTTTACCCTTGATTTCATGAGAACATTATTTATTTGTGAGAAATTTATTTATTTCTACCCGAGAATGTAAGACACACACTGGTGATACTTGTTTTTCTGAAAGGGCAAAAAACAAAAAGTCAAAAAACCTTCATTCATATTTGACAATATTAAGAAATACCAGTAGGTATTATGAGCCACTTATTACCATGTCACTCTAATTAGATTCATGTAGTCTCTCAGGTGTCTTCTCTTAATGTGTAACCTTAGAAAGTATAACCTTCCTTTGGAATGAGTAACATGCAGTGAATTGATTGTTGGCAGCAATTATTATGCTGGGAAAATCAATTATCTATATTCTGCAGTGAATTAATATAAGATAGTTGAACAAACTATGGAAGCAAATCATATCCCTTTTTGACTTATTCACAGCATAGGAGGAATAAATTGGAATGTGATTATAAAGTACAGCGAGAAGATAGGACCTTCTCTTCTGGATTTTGGCCAGTAATTAGAATACTGACATATACTGGCGCTAGAGGACATGAAAAGATACCCTAAATCCAAAATGAGTTTGATTATCCAGTTCTTCTAGTTGTGCTCCCATATATAGGAGACACTAGATCAAAGTAATCCGGGCAAAGTGAACACCTCATTACTAGGGGCTCTTTTCTCCTGGAGGAAATGATGCCCCTCACCTTTAGCAGAATGCTTTATGTATAAGAAAAGTTGTATTCCCGTTTTCTTTTTAGCCTTAAGCAGAAATTGTTTATGTTATTTCCATTTTACTTCAACTTAACGGTTATTCATAAATGTGCCAATACTTTTGTGGTCCTATCTGTCTGTCCAAATTTGCAACTTTGAGCTCAGCAGTTTTAGAATTTTCTAAAGTTGTAAGCAGCAACATAATCCATGGTCGAAATATTGTAAAAATGGAGCCAGCCAGACATTCTCTAACTTTAATCTCGATATTCACAAAGGACACCTCTTTTATACTGAATCTTGGCAATGTAATATTTAAGGATTTCATCCATGCATTAAGCTATACTCATATATATATATATATATAGATATATAGATAGATAGATAGATAGATAGATAGATAGATAGATAGATAATAGATATAATAATAACCTAGATCTAGATCTAGATCTAGATATATACAACCTGGTTTACTCCCGGGAAAAGTCAGGACTCACCACTACTAGTGCTTCATGTTTGTGATGCCACATAATTAGTTTGTCTTCGAAAACTGGCAATGGCAATTTTAAATTCAAAGCATGTCGTGTGCAACGAATAAAATTTTTGATGAGTTTGATTTACAAATGAATGCTTTTACAGCCTTAAGAATGATAATTCATAAAAATCTCCCAAATAGTTTGTTTTCTAAGCAGCCTAAATTTAATGAAAGGAGACTCAAGTTTCTTTGTCTTTCTCATTTTAAACCTAATTTCAGTGTAATACTTTATAGACACTCCATCCCTCTTTGAATGAACAGGAAAAGATGCCTTCATGTTCCCCTAGAAAAACTGTGTTGAAATAAGTCATAAACTATCTCCTGTTTTTCTTCTGAAAATGACTGTAATTTGTGGATTAAGAAAATCAGTATTTACAGGATGTGCATCAAAGAACTCAAAAGTTAATGAGTTGAATATCTTCCAAGTTCTTCAATATTCTTTTGTTTCTCCAAAGAAATGATAATGTTTGAGACTTCTGGTCTGGAAATATTTCTTCATTGGTTTTCTGAGAGAATTTTTCTCCTCACAGGAAGTGCAGATATTTCCCTGTCTACCAGAATGCAAGAAGGTAAGCATGTTCCCAATGTCCTTTGAAAAGAACACTTCAAATGGTTCCCATCATCTTATGTTTAGCATTCTCAGTATGCAAAACGCTGTGGGTGAGATTCAACGGGATGGAGTTCAGAATTGAGACATTCTGATAATTATACAGTGGAATTTTTAATTCGTACTATTGAGACATAAGAATGCAAGTAAATGTCTTGCCCTCAATGCACCTTCCCTGTCAACAGAGGACATAGCATGAATATTGCAAAACAGTAACCGCAAAAAGTCCTTCTATTAATGGAAAAATGTTTTCCCAAATTACGCCTAAGAATTCACACATGGGAACTGAAATGAATTTGATTATTATTTCTATGATAATATCCAAAGGCATACTTAGCATGTTTGTTGTCACAAAAGTGAATTTGAAATTAATGCATATGTTGTAATTGGAAGAGAAGGGAAAGAATTATATCTTCTCAAAAATATACCTAATTTGCTTAGATATTTTTCTTTCCAGGTGAATCTCTGGATCCTGAAAGGTTACTGCAATGCCCCTATAATAAGAGTCACAAGATCAGGGCCTGCAGATTCCCGTACCATCTGGTGAAATGCAGAAAGGTAGGGTTGCATTTCAAAATGGTGAGTTGGTCATACTTTACTACAAACATAAATTTGAACCTTGATTACTTGAGTAAATATGGGAAATTTGTGTAAATGAAATGATAGACTACCTGGGTAGATGCAGTATACACATATTTGTATTTGCTCTTGTAATCTGATCTTTGTGTAGTGCAGATAACAAATAGCAGTGCAAATTGTTTACAGAGTTCTAGGATAAGTAGGACTTTGCAAGATGTTTTCTGTAGGACAATCATTTCAATCTGAGTGTAGCGACTTAGTACTTGTTTCCTTGTTCACAATTAACTACTCTAAATCAGCAATTCAATAAAGTTTCTAAAAATTAAGACACATGCACTGTCTTATGGCAGGTCATGGTTCCTTAACCATGTTACTTCTAAGTAAGCCTAGTAATCCTGAATTGATGATAACGAAGAAGTGTTTTGCCAGTTTCATATATTTTGGTGTTTTTTTTTGTTATGATGCCACAACAGTTATTTTCACAAAGAACAAGAAATCTTTCAAATGCTAATATAGTTGTCTATCCCAATTCATCTTTCTGTGTTAAAAAACATTGCCCTGGGCAGAAAACAATCTTCCCTTTGTTATGCTTTTCTAAGGATACTCACTGATCATATATACACATGTGCACAGAAAGACACATACATATGCACATGTGTATGTGCATACACATATGCATGTTTATATGTTTTCAAATATTCTTATATGTACATGTGCATAAATACAAATAAGTTTGTACATACACATACGATCACATACTTGCACTAACAAACACACTGAATCCGTTTCCACTATGTTTCCCATCAGTGTATCGTACCAATTCATCTAGCATATCTTAATAAATGCCTTTTTGTTTTCTTTTTATTAAACTTTTATTGTCAAACGTAGGGACTGAGAGGTTACAGTTTCATACGTTGGGCATTGAATACATTTCTTGTACTGTTTTAACCTCCTCCCTCCTTCCGTCTCGCCCACTCCTTTTCCATCCCCCCATGAGTTGTTCAGTTCATTTACAACAAACAGTTTTGCAAATATTACTTTTGTAATCATTTGTCTTTTTTACCCTCTGTCTCTCGATTTTGGTATTCCCTTTCTATTTCCTAGTTGTAATACCAGTATTACATGGTTTCCAAGGTACTCAGATAAGATACAGTGATAGTGCAGGAACAAACACAGGAAGGGGATACAAGACGATCATCAATAATAGAATTTACAGTTTCACATCGCTTGTTGAAAGTAATTACAACAGTGATATAACAGTCGTTTCCATAACATGGATTTCAATTCATTTAGCATCATCATAATTGCTATGGTCTGTTGTGATCCTCTGCTGTGATTAGCCTAAACCAGTACTAATTATTCCCTAGAAGGGAGACCATAGAGTCCATGTTTCAAATGTTGGAGGGGATGTGGCTAAAAGGGAACTCTACTTCATTGATGAGAGAAATGTAAACTGGTTCAGCAACTCTGGAAAGTGGTGTGGAGATTCCTCAAAAGGCTAAATATAGACCTTCTCTAAGACCCTGCAACCCCACTTTGGGGCATCTATCCAAAAGACCACAAACAAGAACACAATAAATCCTCTAGCACAACAATGTTCATCGCAGCACAATTTCTCATAGCTAGAATTTGGAACCAACGATGACCCTCAGTAGACGAATGGATCAGGAAAATGTGGTACATATACACAATAGAATTTTATGTCCCTATCAGAAAAAATGGCATTGTCCCATCCGTAAGAAAACTGAAGGACTTGGAAACAATTATACTAAGGGAAATGTGCCCGAACCAAAGAAATAAATGCCTTTTGAGTGAAGAAGTCATGATTCTGAATGTTTTTATATGCCAAAGTTATGTTTTAAGAATACAGCACTTTGCTGCTGTGTCCGACATCCAATCTTGTCATGACTTGAGTTTAAATTGAAGGATTTTTATGCAAAGAGAGCATGAGAAATAGAGTGTGAGAGAAACTTATCCACCTCCCAGACCTTGACAATTGTAAGAAACAGATTGAGGAAGAGTCGAGGTTATACTAACCTGTCCTCTTGTGCTAGACTGGTGCTAGTATAGCAAACAACCGAAGGTTAAACCCCAACTAAAGCAGAATATGCGCAACACTTTCCTTCTCCCAATAAATTTTACTATTGTTCTTTTTTTACATCCTGGTTCAATAGAATCATCCCGACATTGCTGCCAAATTGGCTACTTGTCCCTTCAATGCCCGACACTTGGTGCTGCGAGATCAGCTCAGTGAACATATAGCAACATGTGCGGACCAAAGTTGCATTGAGGATGATGTAGGTAAGCTTGATACATGAAACATAAATCAGATCTGACTCAGATTCAATCTGGAAAATACTCTGATACCATTTTTCTTATTTTATTTCTTGCAGTTACTATGAATTGGCCCCAAGCACAAGAGAAAAAATCTGGAAACACAGGGCACAGCCTCTCCTCTGAGGAAGACTGGGATAAAGGTAAAGAGCTAGATTACCTTTTGAGTTTCTGCTGTAACTGAATGTCAGTTTAGAGATAGATGGCATATAATAGTAAGCACTTTTGCTCTACATCATACTTAATGTATGCTAATATTGATAAGAGGTAATATGCTTATCTTCATATATGAAGACCAGCACTCAGAAATGAACTTTTAAAGAATATAAAAAAAAAGCAACATCCACAAGATTTTCCCTGCATAGTTTAGGACTCTTTCTTTTCCATGTTAATTATCCACATAAATCATTGTTATATGAGGTCCTTTAGGTGGTTAACATTACCTATGTCTTTCCTTGGCCATGTAAATGTTAGAGAAAGTCTAATATATTCCCTGAAGACCATATCCACTTTTCTGTTTTCCAGAATCCTTGGAAAATCCTAGCCCAACTTTTGTTTGGGGCAGTGTGGAGTCATCTACCAATAACAGGTAAAGAAAATGCCATTATCCCTTGACAAAGTTCTATTTCTTAGAAATAAAGGAAACAAGTATAATCAGTGGAAGAGCTGCCTTTTTCTTTTAGGTACAATAAAACTTCCTCTTTTCTGGGGAATATTCAGATTGCTGTCTGAACTGTGATTGGTTAAAGTATTCATGTGTAAATCCGCAATGACTTCATAATCTAAAAACATATCCAAACAAATTCATTGGTATTTATCGGAGGCCATACTCAAAATTGTCACTTGTTGTATAACTACAAAGTATTAAGAAACTGTTATGGATATGACAGTATTTCAGAGTCATGGTTTACTTCTGAATGACCCCTAATACCTTTTCATTTAATTTTATTCATAGAAAAACCTAATGATCGGCTGGAATTCCTCTTCATGTGAGTAGCTACTAAAATCCTACGGAGAGTAATTTGATTAAATACAGTAAAAAGCAATTATACACATATGTTATGTTGTTTGGTTATATGTGTTATATGCCCCTTGCTCAGCAAGGGTAGTAGGACATGGGTGACCTTAATAACTACATCATGTGTGTTTTCAGCATGTTTTCACTTTTCAATATTTGCTTGCAAACTATCACCATACAAGGCCACAAATACCTTGGAAATTCTGTTCAAAAATCCCACCGGATGTTAGCCCATGAATGCAGTTTGTAGGGCAAGGTTAACTTTCAATTTACATTCTTTTTATTTTTCAAAATACCAATAATGCTATTTGACTTTATTCTTTATTTCAGCGAGATTTTTGTCCATCTTCTTTTCTTCTGCAAGTGTCTTTCTTAGTTCTGTAATCCCAAGTGTCTTGATTTTTCTCCCTTCCTATTCACTCCTTTCTGTTTTCCATTCTTTCTTACCTTTTAATTTTTTTTCCAATTTTTATTATCAAACTGATGTACAGAGAGGTTACAGTTTCATACATTAGGCATTCGATACATTTCTTGTACTGTTTGTTACCTTGTCCCTCATACGCCCCTCCCCCTTACTCTTCCCACCCCCCGAGGTGTTCAGTTCACTTACACCAAACAGTTTTGCAAGTATTGCTTTTATAGTTGTTTGTCTTTTTTTACCCTGTATCCCTCAATTTTGGTATTCCCTTTCAATTTCCAAGTTCCAATACCAGTATATAAGGTTTCCAATATACTCAGGTAAGATTACAGAGATAGTGTAGGTACAACCACAGGAAGGTGATACAAGAACATCATCAATAATAGAAGCTACAGATACACATGGGACGTTGAAAGTAGTTACAACTGTGATATAACAATTGTCTCCATAACATGGAGTTCATTTCACTTAGCATCATCTTATGTGTTCATAAGGGTATAGCTATTGGGCCTTGTGATGCTCTGCTATGACTTGCCTAAACCTGTACTAATTATTCCCAATAAGGGAGACCATAGAGTCCATGTTTCTTTGGGTCTGACTCACTTCACTTAGTATAATTTTTTCCAAGTCCTTCCATTTCCTTACAAATGCGACAATGTCATTCTTTCTGATAGAGGCATAAAATTCCACTGTGTATATGTACCACATTTTCCTGATCCATTCGTCTACTGAGGGACATCTGGGCTCGTTCCAGATTCTCTATGCCTACTTAATCTTTGATAAAGGAGCTCAACACATGCAACAAAAAAAATCAATTTAGATTCTTGAAAGATCCTTACATGTGAGTTCAGAGTAAAAGGAAGTGTATTGTTTCCTGCTCACACTTGCATGTTCAACAAAATTAATTGAGTGAGAAGAACGTAAAGTTCCTGGAGAGTATATTGATTGATGATAGAAACTTAGGAAATTTAGAAGACATGTAGTTATATTTTTCTTGTATCCCTTAGAAAGTCACTTCCCACAAAAATGATGCCTTCTTTTTTCATTTATTCTTTGTGTCTCATGTAAGATAGTTTTAAATCAAATATTATGACATTGATCTCAAATCTTAAGATAATCATTTCTGATATAGTCTACAATATTTAGTATTTTTGTTATAAGACTAGGCACATTTCATATTTTGTGTTCCTGTCATGTGACACTGATTATACTTGCATGGGTGAGACATATACAAAATGTTCTATTACTTGGATAAGTCTTATTATGTTACCTAAACTAAGCTTAGAAGAAATGTACCTGTGTCATGAAAATAATCGCTTCTCCAGTTATTTACGCGTTCACCTACTTCAAATGATTTGAAACACACACAGTTTCAAACCATAAGTGTCCAGAAACTGTCCAATTGATCAATTTCTGTGTATATGCAAGTTGAAGAAATCAAGAAATTATTTCAGGATAATGAGCAACTGTTCTGTTTTGTGTATCTGTAGAACAATTATTGAATATCTGTTGTTATTAGGCAGAATCAGAAATGTGTATTAGCAAACTTTCCACCATAATGAAAAGTTCTGTTTTCTATTTTCCTTTGCAGAAATAATATGGTGCTCTACGATTTGAGGATCAAGAATTTTTTTCTTGTCTTGTCTATCACATGAAATAATAATACTCTCAACACGTTGAATGTGTTTTCATTTCCACTAGCTATTAAACTTACCTATATGGTTCGCTTGTATACTGTTTACAGTGAATGCTGCCATCAATGTTAGGGTTTCCCCCTTTACTGAAATATACCATTTAAGATTCTCTTCTAAACATAGGTTGCATGAATGGAATGATGATCATGAAATGAAAATCTGGATACATAAACATGTGTAAAATTCTATATCTTTTCTTCAGTTAGGTTTGCATGTGAGAAACTTTTTGTCAATGATCTCTCCCCTTGCATTTAAAGGTTATTAAACTTACCTCTTTTCGTAGAAAATTTAAATTTATGTAGCCCACCACATGAGTAAGCCAAATAACTACTGCTTAATTGTGTGTGTGTGTGTGTGTGTGTGTGTGTGTGTGTGTGTGAGAGTGTCTTAGTTGGAGCTATTTAATTTATAATTTGTAATTAAATTTTATTGAAAAGTTGATGTACATACGTGGTACCATTACAAAATAAGGTAGTGAGTGCATTTCTTGTCATATTAGTTACAACTTCCCTCATTTTTCAGTATTTCCCTAAGTCCAGATAAGCATATATGCAAGATCCATTGTACCAAACTCATATCCAGTCGCCAAAGGGGGACTCCACAGGTTTTTTCATTTACTATATTAAACATAAGAAAAATAATAAAATTCTCCTGTTCCCATCCCTTGCAGATATGTTGTAACATCACTGGCAAAAACAATTAGAAATATCATTTGATAAGAAGTTTTATACTTTACAGACACTAACTCTATGCTCCCCGCCCCCAAATTTCACATCTCAGGGACACCTTGGGCTGTTGTATTTTCTTGTTTGCGACAGGATGATTTCAGCTTCTGTCTGAGATAGCTCTGGTGGATGCTAGAAGGTAGACATTGGAACAGGCAGGGAACCACAAGAATGTTTCCACTATGGCAAGTTCTTGGCCCAGAACATGCCAGAGCCAGCAGAACCAGTCTTGGAGATGCCAGTCATTTCTGATCATCTTACCCATCTCTTTTTGGAGCTCCTCTAGCTGCCTCTTAATCTTTTGTAAATTGTCAGTAATATTGACCCAGTACAATCCTTTCAATTTTTTGTACCTGAATGGATTTTGAAAAACAGATAATCTATGACATGATTTTGCAGAATTCCCATTTGTCATAACTTCATTCCTGATTCAGCTCTTCCAAAATTATAGCTGTGGTATTGGTCAACTTGCTCAAAAACTACAAGTTAGCCTGGTGCACACCTACTACATGTCCAGGGACTGGCAGAGCAAAAGGGGCACCATATCACCAGTATTTAACTGTACAAGGCTGTCACCACATCATGTCTCATATACCCATTATGCTGATGAGTCAATATGTCAAGGAAGAGATGCTGCATGTCACAAAACTTATTCTTGGGCATTTCCAAACTTCCTTTAATAAGTTAAATTGCCCTTTATTTAGGTTAAATTGAAATTTAGAGTTAGTCTAAGTAGGAGCCTACTCACTTAACGTCATCAAACGAATTGCCCTGGGACAAATATCATGTAATTGGGAATGAACTGTGGAGTGTAATGAAATCAGGTGTATACAGGAGTAATTGAATTAATCTATAGTTGAATTACTCTAAGTAACTCCTTTTGTGGTTAGAAAGATACGGACACTAACTATTTCTTGAACAACATGCCTTTCTTTTTGTACCTGTCAGCAAAATTTGGAGGTGAAATTGAAATTGAATGTATTACCTTATTTCTTGTAAAATTTGATGTGTATACATTAGAATTGAAAAAAAAGTACTTTTTTTACTTTGAATATTTTGTATGTTGTTGTAGCAGTTGCTCTTCCTCTTGAGGTTGATATACAATCATTATTCAAGTGTTTTATTTAAAGCAGCTTCTACACTAGGGAGAATAGAAATATTAACCAAGAAGAATGACATATTATGGACCCACATAAGCTTGTAAATTGAAGACATGTTAAGCGCATTTTAAGGCTGGGGCCATCCTCTGAGTCTTTCAGGTTAAAGATTTAAATTAGATTTAAAATGAAATTAGCATTATACTTAAAATATGTGTATCTGAAGGAACTTGACAAAGATATTTTAGTGAACTTTGGCCTATTTACATATTCATGTTAATGAAACATTGCCAAACTTAGTAGTGTATAATAAGCATTTGTGTAGGTAGATTTAAATGAAGTATCATAAAGTAGATGCCACATGTAGAAAGCTTGAATTTTTGAGATGATATTAGGATTCTAGCGATCAGTAGGTGCTGAAACGCAAAGCCTTGCAACAAGATTACTAAAGAGTCACTTCTTTTGTGGAGACAAAGCCTCAGCAAGATGTAACTTAAATGTAGCTATTGGAGCAGGGATCCCCTTTGGCTAAACAACGAAGTACATTTGAGTATTTTTCAAATAGGGCTATTTCAGGCTTTACATTGAGCCAGGACTCTGCATTGAAAAGAATGCTTTGTCTCACTCTAAGACTTGTAGCATTGTGAACAGGTCCATACCTCCAGGCAGGATCCATGGTGTCTGTGAAAACATCCCCCAATACCTGGCAAGTGCTGGGATAACTGTGACTCAGTTTGCATATTACATGGTAACGTCATTTATATCAGAGTTAACTTAAACACATAAGAAATTTGCAGATATCCTGTTACTATCTGTCACATGCATGAAACTTTTCTGGTTTGTCTTTCATGATTCTTTCCATGTTAGACAAAACATCTGAAGGAGATTGTGAGGAGGGATCTGAGAATCAGGGAGGAGGTAACAAACAGTATAACAAATGTACCCAAGGCCTAACATATCAATCTGTAAACTCTCTGTACATCACTTTGACAAAGAAGAAGAAGAAGAAGAAGAGAAGGAGGAGGAGGAGAAGGAGGAGGAGGAGGAGGAGGAGGAGGAGGAGGAGGAGGAGGAGGAGGAGGAGGAGGAGGAGGAGGAGGAGGAAGAGAAGAAAAGAAGAAGTGGAAATATCTCAAGAAAAACATTTTTTTTTTTTTTTGGCCAGTCCTGGGCCTTGGACTCAGGGCCTGAGCACTGTCCCTGGCTTCTTCCCGCTCAAGGCTAGCACTCTGCCTCTTGAGCCACAGCGCCGCTTCTGGCCGTTTTCTGTATATGTGGTGCTGGGGAATCGAACCTAGGGCCTCGGGTATACCAAGGCAGGCACTCTTGCCACTAGGCTATATCCCCAGCCCTCAAGAAAAACATTTTTATACATGTTTGTATTCTTTTGTCCTTCAAATCCTTTTCTGACTTGTTATTAATATTTTACAAATTTACAGTTGTTTTCCATTAGTTTTTGTTTTATACGCTCTTTGACCTATTGTCAGTACCCAAGTTTGATAAGCCCTGTTGCACCTTGAACGTAAAACTGCCTGGTGTATTTTTCTTGTGTCCAGTGTAAAAGCATAGCTATCGGCCATTCCAGAGGACCATGAGGAGATAATTTCAGGCAGGGGAGGAAGGTTCATAAGGAGGTTTATTAGTGGGGCCATAGTTCCCACGGGAGAGGGAGCTACATGGTGTTTGCACCTTATCCAGGTGGCAGCTTCTCTCTGGGGGTAAAAGGGAAGTAGGTTGATAGTGAGTAGGAGTGGATCATTAGGTATGGGTGGAACTGGGGGCTAGTGGGAGGAGCTGAGGAGCTGAGGCTAGGGAAATGCTAACATTCCCCCATTTGTTGTTTATTAATAACAGAAGACGGGTACCAGACCAGGCAGAGGTTGTTTCTTCTGTAACTACTTCCTGCTGAAAAGGGGTGAATTAGTCAGAGGCCCCTGATTCATTATTTGGCCTGTTACTGCCTAAGAAGTATTTGAAAGTTTGGTTGGTAAAAGTCCTCATTATTTCCACAATATGGTTATCAGGGCTAATGGGTGTCTGGTGTCCTCTGGCTACCTCCTGCATCTTGGGCACATTAAGGAGTCCCTGAGGCTGGGTCTTCAGGGTCCAGATCTATGATGGGCACAGCAGTGTAGTAAGAGGATGGCCTTGAACTGCAAGTTCCCAGGTGGCGACCTCAGTGAGGGATATTATCCTATTAAAGGAGACTTTTGAAAAGGTCAGGCAAAAGGCTGACAAGTTCACAGGACCAGTTAACATGAACAACATGGGAGAACACAGCCTGGGCACAAGCCAGAAAAGGTACATTTGGAACATAAACCCAATTGTGGCCCATTACAAGGAAGGAGGATGAACTGGACTTGGGGCAGGAAGGAAGTGTTTAGGGATAGTGGACTGATTGGGAGTAACCAGTCAGAGGCTAATATATATACATACAAATAGCAAGTAGCAAAGGCAAGAATGCAAGTTTCTGTCCAGATGGAAAATGGACAGGTATGGACATTAGGTGGGTAAACAACTGTTCCTCTTGATCTGGCTCTGATTAATTTTGGAAGGGCAACTTTAAATTGACTCCATTTAAGATGAGACTTCATCTCCTCTTACTCCTCTCCATGGGTCCTCATTATCAGGTTAGACCTCGTCCTGAAGGTCTAGGTGCTCATTGCTTGGATAGCTTGTCTCAGTTGGCATTCACAGGATTTCTTTCTCACTGGACCTATGTTTCTAACCTCTTTTCTGTGTTAGTTGTTTCTCAGAGAGGGTCTCATGTTCAGGCTGGCCTTGGACAGCAGCACTCTTATGTGTCCCTCCTGGAATAGCTGGGAACCCACAGGTGCACCATTTTAACTAGCTCACTGATTGAGATGGTTTTTCAGTAACTTTTTCGTCAGCTAGTCTCAAACTGAGATTCTATGGATTCCTGTCTCTTAACTGTGAATTGAACTTTTGTTGCTAATCTCAGATATTAAATGTTGTAGATTTGAAGTTTGTATTTCTGACTTATTGTTCAAAACTTCTTTAGCATATATTAAGAAACTGCATGACCATGTAAGGACCATTTCTTACAAAAGTGATTTTCATTAAAGTCAAATGAATTTATAACTGGGGATCTACGAAAGAAAAATGTTTTGGGGTTCATGTTCCTCTTAGCCCTTGACCATGCCTTTTCCATATGCTAATGTAACTCATATAGCCCCTCCCTAAAGAATGTTTTTAGCAGACTTTATACTTACTTTTGTCTTCTTGAAATGGCTATCAGGAAAGCAACTTTTGAAAAGTTCAGTGGGGCCTCCAATCTCAGGCTTTCTATTTGAAATTTTGCACACTGAGTTAAAATATTGTTACATTTGTGGCCTTGGATCATCCCTGTCCATTCCACATGAAGTCATTGAAGCATCTAACCTTTCTAGGCTTGGTTTCTGCTTTGGAGGAAAATATGTAGTCCAAGCAGATGTTTCTCTCCCTCATTTGAAAACATCTTTTCATGTTACTAAGCATGATATCAATGAAGCAATTGGATGTAGATAAGGTAGGAGGTAAAAGGTCAATGTTTTCTTTGTTGATAGTGCAAAATATGAAGTTTTTTGTTTGTTTATACTTGTTTTATGCCAATTGGGGCAGGAGAGCAAGTAGGTTTCCTTCCTACGTTAGTAAGGCCTTAGCAGTCAAGGTATGTGAAGGAAATCCAGTGTAATGGCCATCTGATCCTTCTTGGCTGAAAGAAAACCTTTAAAATTGAGCAGTCACATTTTAATTTTTTTTCTCAATTGTAAAAAAATTTCTTCTTCCACAAAATACTGTTTGCTTTTTCTTACTAAAGCCTTACTAATAAATCAGTAGGCAAGACACTTCTAATTTGCCTCTAGAATTTCCTAAACAAACCCCAAGCACATATTATCTTTACATATAAGTCACATTGATGGTCATCTTTATGGCTCTGTCATTTCACAAGGCTCCCTAACAAGCTCCTTAAAAACTTCCTTTTGGTAACCTCATGTTTGCCTTCTACTTCAGAACAAACTGTGGAATAATCTGACAAAGAGGCTATGATGTCTGAAGGTAAGTTGTTATGCAACTGTGGTGTCTTTCTTTGCCTGTAGAAATTGTATAAATCCATCTTATATGTAATTGGTGTCAAATATAAGGATAATAATTAAGTTATGTAATGATTAATTACATGGGTAAAAATAACTAGCAAAACAAAGATAGAGGTCATATCCGTATACAAATTCTAAAACTTTCAATAGGAAGACATCCTTTCTGTGAAACTGAAAATTGTTATTGAGCACAGTGGCCACGAATCATTGCCAAACTTAGTGAAAATAAACAACTCTCTTAATTCTTTATTCTTCCTGTTATCATTTCAAGTAGCCAACACCAATTTTCTATTTCTTTTCTATCAACCGTGGAATGTTGATAACTTGTAAGTTATCAATTCTGTAGGTTCTAGGTCGAACAGAGATTTTTCAACTTATATTTAAAGTACAATCATGATTTGAATATATGAAATATTACTGGCTAAGATCCTGGATCCTGGGCGTCTCAATGAATTATTCTTAGAGAAAAGTATGAGGGGAATAATATGGGCTCCGTTCTAAAATATCCCTAGATAATTCCAAATAATCAAGGCTCAGCACCATGACAACTAGATGCTGTATAGGCTGCAATTTTTGTTAGAGTATTCTGATAAGAACAGGGAGCTTCTAATGTCAGAGTATTCACAAGAAAAAGCAAACACAAACTCACTCCTTATATGTTAAATAGCATAGTTTCAAAAAAAAAAAGCAGTATTACTCAGGCCTTAGTGATTCCCAGGCAGACATTGTATCCCAGGAACCATAAACTTAGCTTTTTCCAATTTATGTAGTTTCTCAAAAACAATCAGATACTAATGCCTAGACTGGCCTGGACTGTTATCCTCCAGTTTTTGATTCCGATAAATCTGACATTTGTCATTATGCTTAACTTTTTATTGATGGTGATTTCATGAGTTGTTTTTTTTTTAAATAAATGTGATAAACAGAGTCCTTAGTATTTAGTAACACAGGTAATTAGTTCATATCTTTTTGAACATTGTCACCTCCTCCCTCATTTTCTCTGATTTTTTCCACCTTCACCCCCACTGTAAGTTGCATACTTCATTGTCAACACAGTGTCTAGGGAGTATCACTGTTCTATTGATACACTGCTTGTCCTTTGTCTCAGTAGCAGTACAACTGAAAAGTCCTCATATCTAAAATATACTTGGAACTAAAAAATTAAGTCCTCCCCATCAAATCCTGAAAGAATTACCTACCCCATTAGTAAGTGGGTAGAAGACTTAAAGACAGACTTCTCTGCAAAGGAAATAATAATGGTCAATAGACAGAGGAAGAAATGAGCAACATCTCTGGCCATAAAAGAAATGCAATTCAAACCTATTTTGAGATTCCACCTTCTCCCAGGTAGTATGTCCACTGTCAAGAAAAGTACTTACAGAAGTTGAAAGGGAATTAGCCAAAAGGGAACACTTCTTCACTGTTGGTGGTGCCTAAACTTGTTCAACCACTCTGGAAAGCAATATGGAGGTTACTCAAAAGGTAAAAAATAGAGCTCCCCTATGACCCAACTATTCCACTTGTGGGCATTCACACAAAGGGTCACAAACAGACCGTACTAAAGCTACCAACATAACTATGATGCAACATTGTTTACCATAGCTAAGATAGGGCTGCAAGCCACATATTTCTCATTAGATGAATGGATCAAGAAATTGTGGTATATACACACAATGGAATGCTATACTTCCATCAGAAAAAATGACATTGTTCCATTTGTAATGAAATGGAAAGACTTGGGAAAAAAGACATACTACGTGAAGGGGGCCAGAACTAAGGAAACATAGATTCCATGGTTTCCCTCATTAGTAATAATTAGTATCTCTAGGATAGTCCTAACAGATGATCCCAATAACTCAATAGATATTACACATGATCACACAAGATAATGCTAAGTGAATTAAACCTGAAGAGATGGAAAAAACAGGGATTTCTTTGATGTTTCTAATGTACTATGTGAAATTATTTCTTTTTTCTTTCATTTTACTTTGTTTAGCCCCTGTTCTCAGTGTATTTGATATTGGCACGATGAGGATTGTATATATGGTTGTCTGAATTATGGAGGCGAAAGGGAACATAAAAATGGGAGAAAAAGGATAAAGAGTGAACCAAACCATCAGTTAATGTGTTGAAAATTAATTGTACAACTAACTTGGGGGGTGGCAGTGGGCAGGGAAAGAGGGATAAGAGGGGAGGGAAGGTGGGCGTAAAATGACGGAGAGGGTAATAGGTATAAAAAAATTGTACTCACTAACTTATGTGTGCAACTGTAACCCCTCTGTACATCATCTTGAAAACAAAAAATAAATAAAAAATGATAAAAAAGAAGCAAGGAAGTTTTCTTCCAATCCGGGAAACCCAGGCTAAGATTGATTCAAAAGATTATTCTATGAAACATTTAAATCTAGATAATATCAAGTCTACTCACAATCTTCTGTGAAATAGTTGCAGAGAGAGAAAAATCCTAAACACATACTAAGAAGCTAATATCAAAACCATCCAAAAAACCGTCAAAGACACAAAATATATAGAAAATGACAGAGCAATCTATCTTATGAACACTGATGAAAAACTCCTCAACGAAATATTAGCTAACAGATTCCAGAAAGAGTTTTTAAAAAATCATACAACATGATGTTGTAGTCTTCAGTCCACAGATGCAAAGCTGTTTTAAAATACCTACAGGGATAATGATATTCACCCCACTAACATACCTAAGACCAAGAATCACATAGGTCTCTGAGTCAAAGCCCAAAAAGCCTTTGACAAAATACAACAGACTTTCATGCACAAAGGCCTGGAGATATAGTATTAAAAGGAACATTCTTTAAACAATAAAAGACATAAATGAAAGAGCAACTGCTAATACCATACTAAATTTGGAAAAACTAAACACAATGCCATTAAAATAAGGAACAGACAACATGCCCACTCTCTCTAGTCTCATTTAATATACACCTGAAATCTCAAGCCATAGCAAAAAGCCAACACAAGAATATCAAAGGGATCCACATAGTAAAGGAAGAAATCAAACTATACTTTTCCACAGATGACATAATCTTATACCAGATGGAAAGAAGAAACTCCAGTGTCAAATTCTTACATTTAATAGCCAAACTCTTAGACCTAATAAACCATGTTGGTAAACTTGCAGGATCCAACATTAATAAAAATAACAACACGCTACCTACAAAGCACATGTAGAAAAAAGAAACAAACAACAAAACAGCAGCATTTCTGTATACCGTGGATATTACCATGCAGAGAAGGAAATCATGGAAAAAATACCATTTGCGATATCTAAAAACAAAAAAAAATAGTAGGTAATTAAACTAATCGAAGATGTCAAAGACCAATTTAATGAAAATGATAAATCAAAGAGACGATAAGATGTTATACAAACTCAATGCAATCACCATAAAATTCCACACCAAAATCTATACAGAATAGAGAAAAGAATCCAAATCTGTATATGAAGAAAATAAAGACCTAGAATTCCCACAAGAATTGTAGGCAAAAGAAGCAGTGACAGAGATTTCACACTGCCAGACATCGAATAATATTACAAAAGCCATCATAACAAAAACAGCCTGGTACTGGCACAAAAACCGTGCCCAAGTTGAAAGAAATGGGGTAGAAGACCGATGAATAAATTATTTTTTGTTGTTCATTTGGTTCTGAGCCAGTCCTGGGCCTTGGACTCAAGGACCAAGATCTCTCTCTCCCTGATGTCATTTAGCTCAAGGCTAGCATAGTTCCACTTATGCCACAGTGCCACATTTGGCCTTTTCTATGTATGTGTTGCTGTGGAATCAATCCCAGGTATTCATGTGTTTGATGCAAGCACTTTTGCCCTAGGCCATATTCCTAGCCAAAAGGCCGAGAATAAAACCGCATTTTGAGTCTGCTTACTTCTGATGAAGCTATAAAAAGACATACAATAGAAAAGGACACAGTCGTTTTGACTATTGTGCATTGGGTAAATGGATAGCCACATGCATGAAACACAAAGAGGAGCCTACCCTATCGTCACGCACCAAATAAACACAAAATGGATTACAAATCTCAACATCAGACCTGAAACTCTAAAAATACTGGATGATACATTAGTGGAGAACCTAGTATTTATAGGCAAAGACAGGGATTTCCTCAGTAGGGTCTCTGGGGCATAACAGATTAGAGAGAGACTTGAAAAAAGTGACTTTGTGAAAACATTGCTAACAAACTAAAAGAGAGGCAAGCATTTGGGAAAAGGGCTTCACCAGCAATGCAACAGTCAAAGGTCTACTATCGCCTACATTCAAAGATCTCCAGAAATTATCACTCCGCCTACCAAAACCATCTTACCCAAATCAGAAATTAACATCTGAACTCAGGCAATAACATATGCTGGAGGGGAAGCAGTGAAAGAGGAACGCTGCTGCACTTCTGGTGGGAATGGCAACTAGTAATACCAATTTGGAAAACATGATTGTTTACTGAAAATACATCATAGGCAGTGCACGTGATGTATTCTGAACAACAGGATCCACGATATGACAAGGATTATTACTGCACATACCAAAGACATAAAAACAACCCAGATGGCCCACTACAGGTGGATGCATCCAAAATCCGTGGTTCCTGTACACAATGGTAAGCTACACAGCAAATAGAAATGATACAATAATGTCCTTCAGTGGGAAATGGACAGGTCTTGAACAAATAATGCTGGGTAAGAAAAATCTACAAGAGAGAACATGGATTATGGTCTCCCTGTCATATGTGTGTTAGAAATAAGTAATAGACACATTGCAAAGAAAACAGGAGTCAGATACCAATTCACACGGAGACAAAAAGTGGTCAGCCTTGGGAGAAAGACGTCCAAAAGACACAATCAAACACTACTTCACATATACATTTGTTCATATGTACATACTTTAATCATACTGTAAATAATATTAAAAATAAGGAAACATTACTCCATTGTTGTCTATCTATATAAGAAAAAGCAATCTTTACCAAACACAGAATTGACAGTGTCCATTGTTACAAAAGTCATGGACAACCCACTATTAGCAGATTCAGAAAGAAAATGTCTGATTTAAATCAATAAAATTGTGATGACTAAAAGAAGAAAGTTTTCTTTCCAATAACCCTTAATTGTGAACTATTTTATTTGAATGAATGCGGTTTTCATTGCAGGTCACTTGATAAGTTTCCTTCACAAATAGTGAGGAAAAAATGAGCAATTACACTTCTGTTGCTCACAATAAATCAATTCAAGTTTTCTTCAATATTTTACTGTCAGTGCCAAGAGCTATTGTTCAATAAAGGTAATATAGGCACACTTTGTTATATGTTGATACTCATGTTGGTGTTTTCACAATTGAATCTATTAAGAGTAAATATTTTCTTTCAATGTTCATATTATTCCTGTAGTGTAAAATAAAACATTATATTTTATATCTTACAGCAATTTCATAGAGATTTGTATGTCTACTCCTAAAATGACGCATGCTAAGCAAAACTTTGTCATCAGTAAGACTGCGTTATAAAAAAAATTGTGATAGAATTTCAGTAGGACTTCCATCATTAGTCGGCTATGTTCAATTTCATTGTAACATAATCAAAATCTGTTTTTACGTGAATTCAAATTCGTTTATATATTCAAAAAGCAGTATTCCATGCCCTTACAATAAAAAAATCCAGTAGGGTCAGAAGTTGTTATACTTATGAGTAGAGAGTCAGACAATTGTGCAACATATATACTGCATGAAATTCCATGCAGTTTGATACTTCAGTACTGGATTCTGAAGGGTTGAAAATAAAATGAGGTCAATAGAACTCACGATATTCTTTACTCACTGTTTCCTGAAATTGGGTTTGCTTAAGTATCTGTGTGTGGTATGATCAAAATATTGCTTCTGCACTACATGGCAAGGGGGTCAGGATCCCCACAATTTCTGCTTCCAGGAAGAGTAATCTTGAGGCATATTTTTGAAATAATTATTTTTTGACAGGAAAACATTGATTGATCCTTCATTGTTTAATCTACCACCACGGACTGGCTGTATCTATTTGTACTTCCATTTCTTTCTTCATGTCCCAATGTTCTCTCAAGGATAACTTTCTGTGTTCTTGATTTTTTTAATGGAATTTAATGTTCATATTTTTGTTAATTTCAGCCATCATCACAGGATTTTTTTTTCTTCATTTGTTTTTCATCAGTGTTGTTTTGGGGATTGGTGTGTTAACTTGACCTTTCAAGAAATAAGTAATGGTTCTTTGCGTTTTAGCATCTGGGGTGCTGAAGTAATGAAGGATTGATTTCCCCTAAACTTTCCTTTGTGGGATCATAGGTGGCAGCAATATTGAACAAGTGTATATCTGCATCAATAATTTCATAGCGTTTACTTTTGGTCATATGTCCTCCAGCATTTCTTATTAGTAGTATTCCTGCTAATGGACATTCTTCTTGGGGCTATGTTGAATGTGAGGGTCATTTTGCTTTGCTTTTTTTTTTTTTTTTTTTTTGGCCTGTGTTATAGAGCATTCTTAATGTGTCTCTAGGCCGATCTCAATTCCTATTCAGACAGATTAAAAATTGATTCATATTAAGTTTCTTAGCTTTATAATAGAAAATATCAACGCAACAGAGATATTTTAAAAGGTAAGTTTTTGTAATTCAGTTGAGCTTAAGGATTTCTGTTATGTGAAGTTTAATTAGAAATTCATTTCCCTAGCACCTAGCCATATCCCACAATTTACTATCATGAATATATAAAACATGACATTCCTTGAGAGAATAAACTGTTATAATTTGGAATGCATTTTGACTCCTGGGTCTTGACTTTTTATTAAGGCCAGTAGAAGGCTACCATCATTTTCCTTTTGGTTACAACACATAAACTCAACACAAATGATCAAGGTTGATGTCGTGTCATGTGCCTGGTGTAACATGTGAGATTGTTATCACAAGCAATCTCATTAACCTAAAGCAAGGAAACTAATTCTGACACACACCCTAATATTTAAACTCAATTTAGTAGGTTCCAGGATCTTGAAACATGTATATGGGCAGACTTAGCCTTTAACTCTGCATATCAGGGAAAATCCCTGCAAAAATTACTCACAAACCATGCATATATTATTTGTTAGCTCAGTGGACATGCTATATAGACATAAAAAGGTTTCATATTAAGGCTAGATGTTGTGTGTGTGTGTGTGTGTGTGTGTGTGTGATTATTCATTAAAGTGTTGACAAAGTGATGTGCAAAAGTGTACACATACATAAGACAGTGCATACATTTCATGTGATATCATATACCCTTGATTTTTTTCCCTTCCCTAGAGCAGGTAGGCATATATACAATACCTAGTATACCAAAATCCTATACAGTAATATGTAACTTATGACAAAGGCAATAATCCTAGAACTTTAAATGTAACATCAACAATAGAATCCTCCTGAGTCCTCTTGGTGTTGTTTTACTTATTCTCATCTTTTACAGTCATATGTACTTAGCTGCTGAGCTATTGTTATCTACTGTTATATCTATTCTAGACCTTCTCGTTTAGTACTTGTTTGGTTTTAGACACATTATGTAACGTCACTGAGGCAAACCTGTGGAAATACCATTTGAAAAGGATTTTCTTTTGCCGTCCTGGTCTCTACTGTCCCCTCACCCATCCTAACAGTCTTATATAAAGGAACCTTTCCCCTTGGTTTTTGTGTTCTACTCTTGTCTCACTCAACAATATTTGTTAAAGTTCTCATTATTTGCCTGAGAATAATAATATTTTATCATTTGAAATCACTGTGTAGTATTACCTCATGTATAGGTATCCCATTTTATGGATCCCTTCGCTTGTAGTGGGGCATCAGTGTTTTCTCCATATTTTGGCGGTTGTAAATTGTGCAGCCATGAACATGTATATCCAGATGTCTTTATGATATCCTGAGACATGTTGTTCAGAATAGATGTCGAGGAGTAATATGGCTGGGTCATAGGTTATGTCTATGCTGAGCATTTTGAGGAACCTCCATACAGTTCTTCAGAATGGATGTACTAATTTACACTCCAACTAACATTAAAGAAGAGTTCCTTTTTCCCAATATCCCTTCCAGCATTTCTTATTGCCTGAGTTCAGAGTGTACAGCAATCTACCTGAGTGAGACGGAATATCAGGGTTGTTTTTATTTGCATTTCCTTTACTGCCTGGGATGGTGAACATTTCCTTAAATGTTTCTTTGCCATGTTTTATCTTTTCTATTGTAACGTCTCTGTTTAGCTACTTTGCCCATTTAATAATTCGTTTACTGGGTTCAGAGGTGGTTAGTTTCTTTATTTCTCTGTAGGTGACAGACATTTGGCTTTTTTTCTGTTTCTCTGCTGGTGAGGAACCTTTCCCACATGATAGGCTGTCTTAGTAGTTTGGTTGGTATGTCTTTAGCTGTGCAGAAACTTTCTATTTTTTAGTATTCTCATTTGGTAATTCTCTCCACTATCTGTTGTGACCCTTACCTGTGCCTATAAGTTCTAGTGTCTCTCCTCCTCTGTTTTTCAGTAGTTTAGAGGATTCAGGGGTGTTGTTGATGTTCTAAATACATTTTGAGTTTGCCCTGGTGCATGGTGTTTGGCTAGGATCAACTTTGAATTTTCTACATGTGTCTGCGCAGTTTTCCCAGCACCAGGAGTTGAAGAGGCTGTTAATACAATTATGTATCTGTAGCTCCTTTTTTGAATATCAACTGATTGTAAGAATGCAGCTTTAGCCATCCTCTTCTGTGGCTAGCCTAAAGCTATGATAATTACTGCCTATGAGGGAGACCATAGTGTCCATGATTCTTTGGGTCTGGGTCACTTCACTTAGCATATTTTTCCAAGTGCTTCCATTTCCTTATGAATGGGGCGATGTCTTTCTGAATGAGGCATAAAATTCCATCCTGTATATGTACCACATTATCCTGAGGGGCATCTGGGTTGGTCCCATAATTTAGCTATGACAAATTGTGCTGCAATGAACATTGTTGTGCTGGTGGCTTCAGTGTGTTCTTGTTTTTGGTCTTTTGGGTAGATGCCCAAAAGTGGGGCTGTTGGGTATTAGGGGAGCTCTATGTTAAGCCTTCTGAGGAATCTCCATAGTGCCTGCCAGAGTAGTTGGACCAGTTTACATTCCCACTAACAATGAAGTAGTGTTCTCTTTTGGCCACATCGATGTTGAACACAGAAAATGATGCTAAGTGAAATGAACTCCATATTATGGAAACAAGTGTTATATCACTGTTTTAATTACATTCAACATGCCATGTGTAACCGTGGCTTCTGTTGTTGATGTTCCTCTTGTATCCCCTTCTTGTGTTCATACCTGCACTATCACTATATCTTATCTGAGTACACTGGAAACCATAGATACTCATATTTGATCTAGGAAAGTTAAAGGATATACCAAAATCATGAGACACAGGGTAAAAAAGACAAATGACTTCAAAAGCAAAACTTACAAAACTGTGTGGTGTAAACCACATGAACAACTCATGGGCAAAGAAGGAAATGGGGCATGTAGAGGGGAAAGGAGGGAGTAGTAAACAAACAAGACAACAAATGTATCCAATGCTTAAGGTACGAAAATATAACCTATCTGTACATAATTTTGACAATAAATAAGAAAAAAGATTTTTAAAATTAGAACTTTATTTCTGTGTTTAGTATTCCATTCCATTTCTCTTAAGGTTTTTCTTTATACCAGTGCCACCTGTTTTTGTTGTGATGGGTATATAATAGATCTTGACACAGCACTTTCAAGAATAATGGAAGGAAGGCGAGAAGCCTCCCAAAGTGGTAACATCGTGGATTCCACAAGAAATATTGCCAGAATAATCGAGGATATCCAAACAATCAGAAACAACTATTTCCAGAATCTATACTCACTAGGGAATGAATACTTTAGGGAAATAGGTAGATTTTTACAGAAATATAAACTGTCCAACCTGAGGCAAGAACGTATAAATCAATTAAATAACCACATGAATTATGACGAGATACAGGAAGCAATGAAATTTCTTCCAATATAAAAAAAGCAATCACAGAAGAATTCTATAACACTTTCTAAGAGAGGGGAAAACACCAATATTCTCCTAGTTCACCCGTGAAATTGATGCAGAGCTAGAAACCCCAAACTAGTTTCTTCACGCAAATACCATCACAAACCAGGAAACGACCCCCAAAAGGATATTACAAACAAATCTCACTGAGGAACAAAGATGCACAACTGCTCTACAAAATATTACCTAGCAATATCCAAAAACAGATATTATAAATCATGCATCATGGCCAACTAGCCTTCATTCCACACCTGGAAGCCTGCTATAGCAGATTCATAAGTATTAATGCAATCCACCAAACTGACGTAGGTAAGATGAAGAATCACATCATTCTCAGAGTGGCTGCCCCAAACCTTCAATATAATAACAAAGCAATACATTTTCAAAGCCCTAAACAAAATAGGAATAGGAAGACCCTTTTTAAAACAAAGAAAGCCATATGTATGAGACCAACTGCTTAAGTCATACTAAATGGGAAGGACTAAAACCATTATCTTGAAAACCAGGAACAAGAAAAGGATAATACATCTCTCTTCTCCTATTTAATATATTTCTGGAATCCTTAGCCATAGCAAGAAATCTCCAAATAGGGAGGACCCAAATAGGGAGGAAAAAATGTGAAACTGTCGCGATTTGTGGATATTATGTTTTTATACCTGAAGGACCCAAATAAATCTCCTCCAAATTCCTAGACCTAACAAACCATTTTTCCAAATTGCAGATGGTAAATTTGCAACAGACAAATGTTATAACTTGCTAATATTATTCATACACAGGGTATTCAAGAAACGATTCCCTCCAAAACCTAACGCATCAATCACAAATTTCACCATGGATCTAAAAAGAGATTACACTGAAGAGGAAATAAACATATTGAAACACATAAACATAATCACCATCATTGGCAGTATCTGATATGCATATACAAACAACCCTGAGATAACTTGTTTCCAATGTCAGAATGAGTAATTATCTTAACTCAAGCAAAAACAAGGGCTGGAGGGAAGGCCCTGAAAGGGGAAATCTACTGCTCTGCTGCTGGGAATGTAAACTACTTCAACCACTCTCGAAAACTGTATGTAGATTCTTCAAAAGAACAGCCAAGGCACAGCACATGATTCATTCTGAGCAACACGATCCAGGATATGACTAGAAAACCTGCACTTCTGTACTTCTACGATGTGTGGAGTTTTTAACCTCAGCAAAGATATTCTGATGCTTATTACCAAACTAATATGCCTTTGGAGAAAATTCTCTATTAAAGAGTCTCCTGTGTTTGTTGGCCAAAGGATGACCCTTTGTCATGAGACTCTGCTCCACCCTCTGCCCCACCTATAGAGCCTCCTTGGGGAGACTTGTTGTCCAGCTGCTCCAATGAAAGCTTTTCTCAATTAAGTGGGAAGTCAATAATTTATGACAATTAGTCTTGAGGAAATAGTAGCTTGGTAATAGATTTCTGCCTTGACTGCTTTGATCCTTTGTTGTAGAGCTGACAACTTGTAGTATTGACACCCTTTGTAGTAGCAACAACCTTTGAGATAGCAACATCTGCTACAGTAGTGACATCCACAACTTTGGTGTTTATATGAATATACTTGTGCAATAATTTTACTCTTGAAGTTGTGAATTGATTTCTAAACCGATATAAACCCTGGCCCTGCTAAATAAAAGTGTGCTTTGGACCACTCTCCTTTGCATACCCTGTGTCCTGACTACAGTTACAAATACCTGGGTCCAACAACTGGCTTCCAGATCCAGGGACCTGATAACTGATCCTTAGGAGATTGCTGAACTGGTTTTGAGCTCTTCCTCGAGTGTAGGTGAAAGATATTTTGATTGAAAGGAGATAGGGGAACTGAGTGGTGAGCTCCTAATAGATAAAATATTACAGGTTTTTGGGACAAACTAAATCTACTCTTTTTTTTTAAATCTTATCGACCAGGTACTGAAACTTAACAGAGCTATGGTCTTGTGTTCTCAATTAGATGAGTGCATAGAGGTGGTAATGGAATATAATCCATGGTTCCCAGAGGAAGGTACTTTAGACTTAGAATTCTGGGAAGGAGTAAACAACCATGTGTAAAGGCATATCAGTTTGGTGACAAGGTTCCCGTTATATTTTGGTCTATTTGGGCATTAACATGTACAGCCCTAAATATCATGCTTGTGATGCTGTGGTAACATCAGCAGCTGAACTGGAGGCAGACGTGGAAAAAGCTATGAAGGCTTATAGTTTTCCCAAGGAGGTAAAAACTCAAATTGGGCAGGAGTTAACGAGATGGCTACACCTGAGCAATCTCTTGCCAGTTCTGATAGAGAAAAGGTAGAGCCAAAAGCTAAAGCTTTGGCCACTACCAATGTTTCTTCAGAAAATGAAGCCACTCTAAATAGCTCAACAAGGGAGTCAGTGTGCTAAAGAGGCTCTCCATATCTGCTAAGGACTTCAATGAGTATGAGTCTTATGAAGAAAAGAACTTTGCTGCAGCACCTGCCTTTACTTTTTTCTTCTTCAGATTCTGACTCTGAGGATTTTGTTCCTCTCCCTCACTATCGACGGCCAATATTCGACCCCCTTGAGTTGATGGAGAAGCTCAGTCCCCTCATTATGAAAGTATCAATATGGCCCATTTCACTCAGCTGTGGAAAGCGGTAACTTTATATGTACCACAGGCGTTGAAGTTAAACAGTGAATTTTGACAACTGTTTCTGCTTATTAAAATTGGCTCCTGAGGATTGGAAGATTATGTGTAGTGCATTATTAAAACTTCAGGAACATCTACAATGGTTAATGTGGTATAATGATGTTGTGTCCGGCAGAGCAGGTTAAAATGCTCAGTCCCTAAATGCTGTCCTTCACAGAATACAACATGCTATGCGAACAGGCACTGGGGATTACAAGAACCCCCAGAATCAAGTAAATACCCCAAAGGAGATTGACCAGTGGCTGCAGGAGATATGTGTAGATGCATGGGGTTGGGTCCGTCACCACAGTGAAAAGGATGGTTCTTAGGCCTGCTTTATTCAAGGGGCCCAGGAATCCTACTTTGTCTTCATACTGCGCCTTCAGAAAAACATCGATAGAACAGTACAAGGAGCTTCTGTTCATGATCAATTAATTAAATTACTGGCAATTGTAATACTAATGAAGATTGTCAGTCTGCGAATCTGCCTGTTAAGGAGATTGGGGATGTACTAGCACATGTCATGGCTTGTCGGAATGTATTTTCAGACATTCAAAAGATGAAGCTACTGAGACAAACTCTGGGTGCTAGTGTGAGAGTACCTAAATCCGGAAAATTTAAATGTATTGGATGTGGGGACAAGAGCATACTATAATGAATTGTGTTAAAAGGAAACTGGCAAATACAAAGTCGCCTAGGAAATTCCCTGGCTGCAAACGTGGAGTGCATTGGGCCCAAGAATTTAGATCTAAAACTGACATTGATCGTAATATGCTTCCCCTTTCATAGGGAGCAGCGCAGGGAGAAAGTACAAGGTGTTCAGGAAAGGGGGCAAAGGGCAAGCCTTATGGTCCCATTCCTATGAACGAGCATTCCCCAAAATCTTTTCGTTACAACCAGCTCCTAGTGGGAGTGCGGCAGTGGAACTTTCCTCAAGCCAAACCTTAACTTTCCTTGCTAATTTCCAGAATTATACCTTGCATATAGGGGCCCTTGCCATAGGGGACTTGGGACCTACTTTTGGGGCGTTCCTGTTTAATTGCTAAAGTGGTGTTAGTTGTACCAGGAGTACCAGACTCTGACTACATAGGACAAATTCAAATCCTTATTACCTCCCCTCTACCTTCTGATAGTAATGCTAGTGGTCATATTGCACAATTGATTTTCTTTGCTTACAAGTCTATATCAACTTCTAGAAACCCTTGTCAAGGAGGTTTTGGCAGTATGAAATACCAATATGTTTTCTGGATTTTAAATGAAGCATAAAAACCACCTTGTTGTAATTTTTATATAGAAAAGACACAATTTGAAGCATTGCTATCTACTGGCTATGACATCACAATAAACAGACAGACTGAATGGCCTCGGGGCAGGGTGACTCAATCTATCAAACTTAGAATAAAAGGTGTCAGTAGTACACCAGTTTCATTTATTAAACAAAGTGTTGAATATCAGGATATTACTGATGGTGAAGGCCAACATTCCATTTTTAATCCATAATATTTGTAAGTACCTATTAACTTAATTGTACTAGACCTCTTTGAATAGTGGAGAGCTCATTTAGTTTTCCCTTGATGTTCAGATGCATGTCTCTCTCAGTAAGATTTCTTGGCAGAGAGATTGTCCAGATTGCAGTGAGCAAAAGCCCTTATCTAAGGAAAAGTTGGCGGCCTCAATGCGACTTGGTGGAGATCAATTAGGTTCAAATCATATTGAGGTTTCTATCTCTACCTAGAACTCTCCTATTTCTGTTGTTAAAAAGAAATCTCACAAATGGAGATTGCTCATTGATTGATGAGCTCTAAATGCAGCTATGATGCCTATGGCTACTTTACAACTAGATTGCCCCAATATTGTATGAATCCTGAAAATTGGCATATTATGCTAATAGATTTGCGAGATTGTTTCTTTATTAGTTTCTTACTTGATGAGGACCAATCATGCTTTGCTTTTACTTTAAGTCAGATTAATCTCCAAGGATCCCATAGAAGGTTTAAATGGAAATTATTGCCACCAGGCATGATAAACTCACCTACTATGTGTCAAACTTTTGTAGAGAGAGCACTAGAACCTATTAAGAGAAGATTTGCTCAGGTTTCATGTATTCATTATATGGATGACTTATTATTTGCTGCAACCTAAAAAATATATTCTGTTCGACTTATTACAAATTTTGCCCTTCCACTTGCAAGACTATGGTTTACTAGTTGCCACTGATAAAATCTGGACAGAGGAGTCATTAAAGTATCTAGGGTATTTAGTTAAAAAACAAGCAATTATCCCCCAACTTATAAAAACTCGTAATGAAGAATTAAATACTCTTGATTTTCAAAAGTTACTAGGGAACATTATTTAGCTTCATGCTTCCTTAGGAATTGCCACATATGCTTTGCATAATATATTCTCCATTGTTCAAGTGGATTTGACTTTAAGTAGCCCTTGTGTATTAACTAGTGAAGAAAGTCAGGAATTACTTCTAGTAGAAAAATCCCTGACTCAAAATTTCTTATCCCGGGTAGATTTATCTGTCTCTAATGGGTTATTAAATCTACTTACAAAGTTTACCACACAGGGGGAATAGCACAGTACAATAAGACTTTGATATGTACCAGGCACACATTGTCTGAAATGCAAACCACATGTCTGGAGGTGATCAGTTTTATTATCATGCAAGGCTTAAAAAGGTGCCTGCAAATCAGTGGGCAAGACACCTACTTGATTATCATCCCCACACCTAAATAACAATTCAAATTTGCATTACAAACCTGTGATCTCCTCCCTCTGTCATTGAATGGCTTTAATGGAGAAGTTTTATACCAATTACTTTCTGGCCCTTTAAGGCAATTATTTCAATAACAAATTTATATTACTGATAATATTTGACTTTCTAAGCCCATTCTAAATGCTCCTAATATTTTTGAAAGATAGTACCGAAAATAACAAATGTGCTTTTTGGACAGAAGGTAAATATCAAGTTTTCCTCACTCCCTGGCAATAGGCACACAAAATGAATCACAGACCATTATATGTACTTTACAGAATTTCTTAATACCTTCTAATTTAATCACTCAGTCTACGTATGCATCACATGTTTTATGCAATACATATTCTGCTGTTATTTATCACATAACCTCCCCCCCCACTAGATTCACTATTTAAACAATTCAAATCCAGTTATGCCAAAGACAGCATTCACTGTGTGTCATTCACATTCTTGATCATTCTAATTTGACAAGTCCTATGGCATGTGGTAATTTTCATGTAGATGCTTTAGTCTCATTTATTTCAGCAAAAGAAGACCATGCAGCTTGGCATTCTAATGCAAGTCATTTACCTGTCTCATATAAAATTCCCTTTAGGGTTTGGATTATGGCCTAGTGGCAAGAATGCTTGCCTCATACACATGAAGCCATGGGTTTGATTCCCTAGCACCACATATATAGAAAATGGCCAGAAGTGGCACTGTGGGTCAAGTGAGAGAGTTCTAGCTAGCCTTGACCCCAAAAGAAGCCAGGGACGGTGCTCATGCCCTGAGTCCACGCCACAGGACTGGAATAAATAAAATAAAATAAATTAAAATAAAATAAAATAAAATAATATTCCTTTTAAACAACCTAACAAATTATTGCTAACTGTCCTACTTGTTGATCTTTGCCTTTACAAACACTTCCCCTTGGTGCTAATCTTCAAGGCTTGGCTCCTAACACATTTGGCAAATGGATTTAACACACATTCTTGAATTTGTCTTCCTAAAAGATGTGCTTGTAACTATTGACACATTCTTTTTTTGGGAGGCCACAGCTCTATCTGGGGAAAAATGGACTCATGTCATTCAACATTTACTAGAAACATGAGCAGTCATGTTGATTTCTTCTCAAATAAAAACTGACAATGGACCAGCTGATACCAGTAAATAAGTACTAATATATTTAGAATTTCGTAACATCTTCCATGTTACATGAGTTGAATATAAACCTCAAGGTCAAGGTAGAGTACAATGAGCTCACTGGACTTTGAAAAGACAAATTAATAAGGTAAAAGGGGGAATATGTGTAGTACTTAGGAGTATGCCACATCTATGAATAGCCTTTATAAAATAGCCTGAGCTGTTATTGCAGAAGCACTATTTGTTCTTAAGTTTTTAAATTTGCCTCAAGGAGATGTTTTGGCTAAAGTCAAGCAACACTTCCTAGCTCCGCATATGTTAGACAAGCCACATCCGGTTTGGATTAGATTGGTGGTTGGGTTACATTGGGCCCCTTGGCAGTTGTTAAACCAGGGGCGATGGCATGTTTATGTTGCCCTTATGAGGGCCCTTTGCCCTCATGGGGACAGGTAAAAGCACTGTCTCACAAAGCCCAACAGGTAGTGATCTCTACTGGAAAGGTGCTAACTCTGGAACATATACTCCTGCCTATGTGTTCTCTGTTAACCTGTGACTTGTAACTCTATGGCAGGGGCTAATTCAGAGATATTGTATTGGTCCGATATCTCTAACCCTCCCTTATTGCATCCATATTTGTGGACAGGAGCCCGCGACTCCGTTTCTACATCTAGTCCTGACATAATCTCTCCCCATTATCTGTCTGGCATTCCAGTCTATCCTATGGAAGAAGGACGAGCTTCTAACATCTCTTACTCTCAGTTCTCTAACGCTATCTGTCTAGGCAATTCTCCATGTTAACCCTGTAGATATTAATATTGGATTCAACATGGAGGTTTGTATAATCCCAGTAGAACTCGGCTGGTTAGACTGTCCTTTTGGTCTGTGAGATCTCACACCTATAAGATAGACAACTATCCTAGACCTTTTGGTTTGTGGTTACAAAACTGCACCGAACATAATTTTGCTTCTGAAAATCTATACAATCTCATACTGCAAAAATCAATTATGAGAAGCAGTGGAGTTGCCGAATCTTACATATCTTCAATGGTATGTCTCAATTTGAAAGTGAGATATCCTCCAAAAGTAGTTTGCTGTTACAGTATTATTTTCCATTTAATATCTTTGGGCATATCCTTTTATGTGATTCCATAGTAACTCAAATTTTGAAATCCAGGATAAATATAACTGAGTGTTTCCATGGTAATTATTGTAGTAGGAAAGAATCTGATTGTTTAACAGGTGAAATTGAGCACAAAATAATTGCTTCAATTTTGTCTCCAAATGTATTGAAAATCATTACCTGGCTACTTTGGTATCTCCGGTGCTAATATGTTCATATTGATCCATTTTGATAGACATTTTATTTTTATGTGTAATTCATTTCTGAACGTTGGTCATAATTTTAGGTTGAAATGTGGGAATAGTGTTTCAACTTATATTAATTCCATCCATGGCAAAATCAATAGTGTAATATATTCATTAGTTATTTAGGGGAGCATACATCACTATGTTAATTTTGTAGGAGCCATGAACACCGAGGTATGTCTCAGGACACCTTGTTAGGACTGTAATAAACATGGTTTTCAACTGAATCTAGTCTAAAATAAAGTCTTTGTTGATCCACATAGAACATAAATATTCCCAGTATCATCTGCACATTAGAATATTAATGCATTGTGCCTTTTAAAAATTTTTCAAACCCTACAGGCTCATTACAAACTGCAAACAATAGCCTGTAGACTTGAACTAATCAAACAGCAGTTAACATGCATATATTTATGAAATTATAATCAATTTCTCTACACTGTCTTTTATAACTCTCTTATATAATTGAACACTTATATAGCTCAAGTACTTGGACATTGCACAGTTACAAATGAAGATGCATTTATTGGTTAAGATTAAGGATAGAGAGACCCAGGATAGCTCTTAGAATTGTCCTTAAAGTTCCCTGAATTACATCATTGTCAATTTTGCCAATTTTGATAGTATTCTTAAATTAGGTCATGATACAATCTGAAACAGTCCATTTTTATTTGTAGCCTGTTGTACAACAGCTCTTAGAAGGCAAAATAGATAACAGACACTTAAAGAATCATACGAATAAAATATTTCCAGTGATATTCATAAGTTTCCTTTATTTGGTTTAACAAAGCCCAAAGTCATTATGGAATATCTGTTACAGTCCTTGGTATTTCCCATGGGCTTATAAAAGAGAGGTATTCCAACCCTTTGTTTAGCCTTATATCATGACCAACACTGTAAATTTTAAATTGATGGGCCTCAATATAGAAGTGATACAGTGTCTATTGTTACATAGCACATGCACAACCCACTTTTAAGCATTTAACAGAGACAACGTCAAATTTATATAAATAAATATATGATTCGCAAACACAGAAAGCTTTTATGTCCAATAACTATGAATCATTAACTCATATCTTTGGATAAAGTACGTTTTTATTTACATTGCCTGATAAATTTCCTGCACTAATTCTTAAGCTAAATCAATATTATATTTCAGTTTGCTCACAGTAAAGCAATTCACTTTTCCTTCATATTTTAATGTCAATGCCCACTGCTGCTGTTAAATAAAAATAATATATGGATGCTTTGTCATAGGGCCAAACTCATGACGCTATTTTCTCTTCTTTAATCTGTGATTCCTTGTGATTTCTATTTGAATAACAAACAGGATGAAAGCTCAAGAATGCATAGTGATAAGGCAATGATAGATTCTAATTTAAATTCTTGGTTGATTTCTTCTTGTGAATCCAGTGTAAATGTAAGAATGTTCTTCCCTGCTATCACTTGCTTGTTCCAGCAAGTTATTCTGGGGGAGAACAACAAAAATATCCTCGTCAACCTGCGGATTGATGAGAGTACCTGTGAAAATTTAGACATGTACTCATAGTTTTGTTCTATCCTTTGTAAGACACTTTCCCTATAATGGTGCCTTCTTTTTACATTTGTGTTTGTATCACATTTTAGATAGAGAAATGTAGGTCAAACATTATCAATTTGGTTTGAAATCTTAGGATTATGATTTCTCATGTACTCGTAAATATTTACTATTTTTGGCCTAAGACTAGGTGACATTACATGTTTTGTGTCTCTATATGTATAACCTAGGGTATGGCTTGAAGAAATGTGCCCTAGTCCTTAAAATAATGAGTTCTTCATTGATTCACCTGTACAACTCCCTACACGTGGGTCAAGACACACGAGTGTCCAAATATACTTTTCCAGAAGCTGTCCAATTAATAGGTTTCAGTGTATATGCAAGTTAAGAAAGCAGGGAATTCATTCACGATAATAGGCAATTGTTCAATTTTCAGTACCTCTAGAAGAACCAAGGATGTTTCTAGTGTTTGTAGACACAATACAGACATATGTGTTAGCACTTCATGCACCAAAAGAAAAAAAATGTGTTTCTATTTATGCCTTTGCAGAAATAATCAGTTGCCCTACCGTGTGTTCAACAAGTATTTCTCCTTGTCTTATCTATGAGTAAAAATAATTTAAAAAAAGGCTAAACATATGAATGTCTTTTGATTTCCCCTAATAATTCAGACAAGTACTCTTGCAACCTGGTCTTATTCTCAGTCCTCCCCTAATCATTGAAACCTCCAATTTGTTTACAGTGTATATTCTTTACAATTAATTCTGACATCAATGGAGGTGTTTTTTTCTTTACAAAAGTATATCACTTAATATTTTCGAAAGTACAGTTAGGTAGGAGAAACACAATTATCATTAAATGGAAATCTAAGTACGGTAACATGTACAGTCCTACGATTGTTCTTCAGTTAGGTTTACATGAGTCTTATAGTTTCATTTCATTATGTCTTCTTGCATGTAAGAAAGTATCACAAAAATAACCTCTTTAAAAGAGAACTTCAATTCATGTGATATTATGTGAACATCAATTTGGTGAGCCAAAAAACTTCTGGGAGTTTGTTTTTTTTTAAACAATTCAACTCTGTGAGCTTTTCTTACTAGGAAAGATTCTCAATATCGAAATAATTTCAGTATGTGACAATATGCAAGCATTCTTTGACTTCTTTAAATAGGACATTTTGCAAGACAGAATGAATGAAAAATGGGGTGAGGAATAGAGAAGAAAGTGCTCACTAAGTGAATTGGGTAGTAAGCAGAACAAACTGAGCAAATCAAGGGCCTTAGAAAGACATATCAGAGGAAAAGAGGAACAGATTACAGGAAGCATAAAGAAAGAGAGGTATATGCATATATCACCATATTGGAATGAATTGCTTTACAATTACTAAGCATAGAGGACATAAGAATTTTGAGAAATGAATGTGACACTGAGCATGAAGGATCAGACCTCTGTTTATTTTACTTTATAATATTATTAAGAATTACTAAAACATAGAGTTAATATGTAAATAATTAAGAAATCGAGGGAGTGGTTGGAGGGGTGAAGTAGAAGGATGAAGGGAGAAAAATCAGGAAGGTATAGCAGGTATGAGTAGAAATACTTATGTAATCACTATATGAAGCATGTTTCTGTAACCACACTGTACAGCATCCTGAAAATAAGAAAGAAAATGAAAACAAATTAAGTGTAAGTGCAATTTTCAGTGGGAAAATAGATTTTTCTATGTATCCAAAAAATAACATTCAAAATTTAATAAAATTTGTGCATTGCTGGAAATATTACAAGTGTTGGTAGATAATTAGAAAGAAGCAAATTATTGATTGTGTGTGTGAGTTTGTGTGTGTGTGTTTAAGTGAGTGACTCTGTGTGTGGTGCCTAGTCTTTTAAAGTTATGTCTCATGGTGATCAACATAGAAATGCATTTCTAAGATAGGGTATATAAAATTTGTCAAACGTGGTAATCCCTCCCTCATTTTTCTCTTGATTCCCTTTCCAATCAACTGTTCACCAACTTTGAACGGTTAATTACAACGATTTCTATTTCTTTGTTGCATTCCTTCACCCTTCGTACTTCTCACAGTGTGAAGAAGTCATTTCCTTACTACGATAAAGAAAGAGATAGTATTAAGAGGTCCATGCTCTACTACAGCGCCACCTGGTTGTCAAACACAGAAAATTAAATCAAAGGGAATAATTTCAAATAAGGATTTCAAAGTAAAAATAAAGGAACCTCCGGATTCCATATATTTGAGATCAATACTAGTACCATGATTGTTTGTGATTATATGTCCAAAGTATTGAGAAACTGTGATACTCTGAGTGGAAAATCCTAGGCATGTATGCCATTTTTACCACTCAGTGCATCCATGGGCTCTGTTTGCCGCTGGTTCACTTTACACGACATAAAGTTTTCCTAAGGCTTTCCATTTCCTTACAAACGAGAGGATGTCATTCTTTCAGAAGGAAGCCTAGAATTCCACTATGAATATAAATCCATTTCTGTTGTTCCATTAATCAACTGAGGGCCAGAAGTGTTGGTTACATAAGTTGGCTATAAGAGAGAATGCTGCAATGATCATGATCATGGTGGAAGTTTAGCATGGGCAATTCTTTATGATCTTTACAGTGAATTCCCACAATTGAGATTGCTCGATCATAATCTATGTATATATTTTATTGCACATATGTTATACTGCTTTGCAGAATGTCTAAAGAAATTTAACCCGCCCCACCGCCCAAAGAATTATTGTATCATTCCCTTTGTCCACATCCCTGCAAGCATCCATTGTTACTGATTTTCCTGACAATCACCCTTGTAAGAAGGGAGAAGTAGAATCTTAATAAGATTTTGATTTGCACTTCTTACAAGCCTAGATATGGTGTCTGTTTCTTCACTGATCCTATTAGTCCTTGTCTTCAAAGAACACTCTATTGAAGTCAACAGCCCGAGTTCTTTCTTTGAGCATTACTTTGGGGTGATTTAATTTTTTGTGTTTCAAGAATATTTTGTATTTGAGAGCCCTATTTGCATATCTTCTCTCATATTCTGTGCTCTCCTCTCTCTTCATAATTTGATATATGGAGCTTAGCAATTCCATGGACGTCCGTTTGTACAATTCTGTGATTTAATGTGCTTGTGAGATTTTATACAAATCTGTTCACCTGTGCTCAGAAGCCCTAGTGATTTTCCTCTTTCTTCTTGCATATTTATTGTATCCATTTTACCTCAAGTCCCTGATCCAATTAGAATTGTTGGTGGTGTGAGGAGACACACAAGGATGTACCTTTAGTTTGGAGGAAGAGTTTAAAGTATTACCCCTTACCATTTCTTGAAAAGGCTATGCTTTTCTGT